>NW_028176454.1:0-7500 GCF_949987555.1 Borostomias antarcticus
ATATATAACCTGGCAGAGGAGAGAGGGCCTGTGTGTGCGCCGCAGTGAGACACAACACGCTCCAGAGCATAGAGAAACCTGAAGAGGAGGCTGCGCTCACGCAGACGCACCCGAGCCAACACCCCCCTGGACTGAGTGGGTCTGAGAGAGAGAGAGAGAGAGAGAGAGAGAGAGAGAGAGAGAGAGAGGGAGGGGGCAGTGAGAGAGAGAGAGAGAGAGAGAGAGAGAGAGGGGGAGAGACCCAAGCCAACACCCCCCTGGACTGACTGTGTCTGAGAGAGGGGGAGAGAGAGAGAGACCGAGAGATAGGGGGGGGGGGAAGAGAGAGAGAGAGGGGGGGGGGGGGGGGTGAGAGAGAGGGGGGGGCAGTAATGGAGTTGGAGAGAGAGAATGAGAGAGACAGAGAGAGAGAAAGAGAGATGGGGCAGTATGAGAGAGACAGAGAGAGAGAATGAGAGAGAGAAAGAGAGAGGGGGCAGTGAGAGAGAGAGAGAGAGAGAGAGAGAGAGAGAGAGAGAGAGAGAAAGAGAGGGGCAGTGAGAGAGAGAGAGAGAGAGAGAGAGAGAGGGGGGCAGTGAGAGAGAGAGAGAGAGAGAGAGAGAGAGAGAGAGAGAGAGAGAGAGAGAAAGAGAGAGGGGGGCAGTGAGAGAGAGAGAGAGACAGAGAGAGAGAGAGAGAAAGAGAGAGGGGGCAGAGAGAGAGAGAGGCTGAGTGCAATAAGAGCAAGTCTGCCAGACTACGTCGGCCCCGAGGATGTTGTAACCTCTGATGCACTTTCCACTCAAAGCTGTATTTATATGAGTGAGTGTGTGTGTGTGCCTGCATACGGGTGTGTGTGTGTGCCTGCATACGTGTGTGTGTGTGTGTGTGCCTGCATACGTGTGTGTGTGTGTGTGTGTGTGCCTGCATACGTGTGTGTGTGCTACTGCCTGATTGCCTCTCTCACTCTGACAGAAAAACAAACATACTCTTGCAGAATACACAATGATTGATTTGCAAAGGAAATGAGACTGTATTCTATTCTCCCATGACCAAACAGATATGAACAGCAATGTTCACCAGCACCATGTAATCGGTTTGAACTATTATTATTACTATTACTATTAATATTGAGGTATTATGAAAATGAACTAACAGTATACGAATGACAAACCGAGGAATGGAAAGTAACACGACACTTCTGATTCATCAGTTTGATGACGTATACATTAAAATATAGATTAAATATATGGTAGATAATTATTTATTTTATTTTATTTATTAATTATTTTGGAACGCCCTTTTGCTAGATGTAGGTCATATTATGTGCTGTTTGTCATCACTAGGCTACTATTATGCCTCTCATTATTTTTTTTCATTATGATTTTGGATTACACTGGATTTCCTCACAATATTTGGGACCCATGTTTGTGTGATTTCTCTTGATTATTCAAGGGCCAGTCTTTTAATGATGCCATTTTATTTTATTCTGTCCTCTTTGTGTTTTGTCAGTGTGTGTGTGTGTGTGTGTGTGTGTGTGTGTGTGTGTGTGTATGTGTGTGTGTGTGTGTGTGTGTGTGTGTATGTGTGTGAGTGTATGTGTGTGTGTGTGTATGTGTGTGTGTATGTGTGTGTGTGTCGCTGTCCTCTTTGTTGCTCGTGCTCCTCCCTCCATTCACCTCCCATCACCCAAGTCGACCTCTTGACCTCTATTGCTTCTACACTCACTATTGAATGAGCTCAAGGATTCAAAGTTATTCATATCAATATTAGGAGCCTGCCTCCAAAAATCGACCTTCCCAGAGCTTGGATTACTCTTTATAAACCAAATATTATCACTATATCTGAGACATGGCTACATGTATCACTGATGATGAAATCCAAATCGATAATAATATTCTGTATGGATCTGGGAGGGTCTCTAGAGGAGGTGAGGTGGTCACTTATGTTTCTAATAATATTCCCAGACAGCAAGCGGATCTGGGCCATATACAGGCCAGATCTGGCCCTTGTGGCTTAGTTCCGGCCCATATATGGCCCAGAATCATTACACATCCGCTTGCTATCCGGGTTGTTTTTGAGCGTACCACCCCCTACTGTTGATGCAATACATTTTGAATGTCTCATTGTTAATATAATTCTCCATGAAAACAGTTAAAGCTCAATGAGATAACTTTTTTATGGTTCAATATTCACTTTTACTTGCTATTAGTTGATGAATTGGCCTTAGCAAGACCCCCGAAATCATTTTCATGACATGAGACTGCATGAGACCCTGTGGATTTATTATTTAAGAATTTCGGTGTACTGGCTTGTACGCTGGCGGGAAATCTTGTGGTGGAAACGGAAGTGACACGTTTTGCGTGTCACAATATCAGGAAGACAACAAACACTTCGCCCTGCAAATGTATCTACATGCACATAAAAGAAAGAAGACCGATATTTACCAGCATTGAAGAAATCCTTCCAGAATTCCCCCATCATTACAGCGAGTGAGTGGTGGATTGTGGGAAGTGTGGTTCTTAAAACGCAGTGCCGATTTTATCACGACCAGAGGGGCTGCCAAAGTGCCAAGTTATCTCATGTAGCTTTAACTATTGGGAACATTTATAGACCACCCTCTGCTCCATCTGACTCCACAAATTGCTTTTTGTCTACTATCAATTCCCTTGTGAAGCATAATGAAATGATTATATTGGGCGATTTCAAAAGCAGCTGGCTTTACCGTTCCTCTTCCATGATCTAATTGTATTTAGCCGTGTAAATAATACTCAGTTAATCGATAAACCTACTAGAGTCGATCTTCTTCCCTGTTAGATGGGATTCTGCTCAGTAATCCTGGAAGGATAACTACTTCTGGTGTCATGTCTGACTGTTTTAGCCACCATTCTGTTATATTTTGTGTCTTGAAAATTAAGATTCTGAGTTCTCCTCCTTAATATATTCGACTAAGACAATGTAAAAATATGAATATAGACAGTTTCATTCAAGACCTAACGTTTTTTTATACCTCCCATTCTGATACAACACAGATTCCAAACTCCCTACAGTACAGTTTCACCCTGGTTCATAACTGGTTTCTTAACAACACACTTGTTTTGAACAAGAACAAGTCCTGCCGTATGGTGTTATAGGGGTCATAGCATAGTCATCCACATCTCTTAGATTTGAATATTGTTTATGTTGATGGGTCACCCTTGAATATCTTGGACTCTGGATTGACCCTGAGCTCTCGTTTAAGAATCATATTGATTATATTTTAAAAAGAACATTTGGCCGTATTGGTTCACTCTATCTCTCAATTAATTGTTTTACATTCGAAGTCAGGAAAAGAATAATCTCCCAGCTGATACTACTTATCATTGGCTATGGTGATATTATCTACCAGAACACCTCAGACACCTATTTTAAGACCCTTAATGTAAAAGTCGCACTGAAATGAAAAAAGCATTCTGTCCCATTTTGGTTCACATAATTGGTCATAGTGTTCAACTATTCAACGATGTATGCCAAAAAAATTACAAAATTCTACTTTTGTTGTAATCTTTTATCAAAGTATATAATTTCTTACTTCCTGGAAAACGGTAGGTCACGTGCAATGACGACAACAGGTACCTTAGATTTTAGGCCAATAGTCTCACGACATCCACCCGTCAATCAACGCTATCCTTCTATCAAATCTGTCTAAAGTTCTTAAAACCCGTCCACTTGTCGATGTTCCAATCAAGTTCCTCTAAACGCATGTCCCACCCTCATAGCTTGTTTGCGTCGGAAATACGTCAAACTACGGAAGTTAGATGATCTCAAACGTCCGTTTCAGTGCGACTTTAAGCCCTATATCTCGTTATGTCTGTAGATTTGTCCTAAGATGTCCCTACAGAACCCATCACTTTTTTATGCATGACTCACCTAATTGGTTACAACTTCATTGGCTTCAGTTTATTTTTAAATGTATTTATTTTGATTTCCTCTCCAACCTGAAACAGCATCTCGTCCAATGCAGATCATCATACCCACTAAGACACGTGCAAATCCCTTTCTCAGTGGTTGATTGGCCTGGTCTAGCTGTCCTGATCACACGCGCTCACATTCGGCTCTATGGACTGGATGTGGGCCTGTGTGGTCGCCATGGTAATGTTGAGTCATGTGGATAGTGTGAGCGAGCTGTTTGTGTCTGTGTGCTTATGTGTATGTTAATTGTATGTATGTATGTATGTATGTATGTATGTATGTATTTATGTATTTATGTATGTATGTATGTATGTATAAATATATGTATGTATGTATGAATATATGTATGTATCAATGTATGTATGTATGTATGTATGTATGAATATATGTATGTATGTATGTATGTATGTATGAATATATGTATGTATGTATGTATGTATGTATGTATTGTTATTGTGTTTTGTATCTGTTTGGGACCCGGAGGTATAATGACCACCCCAGCGTGATTCTCCATGAGTGTGTCTGCTGACGGGACCGCCTCAGGCAACCTGCCCCAGCCAACCTGCCCCAGGGGGAACCTGCCCTGGGGAACCTGCCCCGGGGAACCCAGCCAGCCAGGCTTCTTACCTGATTGGACCTGGTGAGCTGAGGGTACCAACAGCCGGGTTTTTACTTTGATCCCATCCAATCAGAATACACGTGCACATGGGCACTCACACACACACACACGCACACACACACCCACCCACACACCCACACACACACACCCACCCACCCACACACACACCCACACACACACACACACACACACACACACACACACACACACACACACCTGTCCACATGGGAGGGCAACCTTATTATTTAGCTGGATGTCTCTCTTTTCCCCTTCTCTCTCTCTTCTCTCTCTCTCTCTCTCTCTCTCTCTCTCTACACCTTCCTCACTCACTCCTTCCTCCAGCAACACCAGCAGACGGGTCTTACAGCGGTGTCTTCACACTCTGGCCGGTATTAACACACAATGAAACGCCCCTGGAGCCTTTCAAACCCCCTGCTGGCGCTCTGCTCCTCGGCTCTCCTTCCTCTCCCTCTCAATAAAGAGCTCCTGGACCGGCGCCAGGCTCAGACTCACCTCAGGGCCCCCTGACACACACACACACACACACACACACACACACACACAGGCGTGTCACCTCAGGGCCCCCTGACACACACACACACACAGTCAGACACAGACACCCCCCCCCCACCCCCCCACACACACACAGTCAGACACAGACACATACACCCCCATACACACACACACACACAAACACACACACACACACACACACACATTCTTCAGGCCCAGTCGAGCCCCCCTGTGTTCTAAACACAGCCAGCTGCCGCCAGTTAAACCTCTTATCACTCTGGGCTGGAGTGACTCCTACTGTACCCCCTTCCTCCCCCCCTCCCCCCTCCCTACCCCCTCCCTCCCCCCCTCCCTCCAGACGAGGGCTGGAGGAGACCGCAGCGGGGGGTCGGGGGTTAGAGTGTGTGTGGGAGGGGGGGGGGTTAGAGTGTGTGGGAGCGCGGGGGGGGCCTGAGAGGGACGGGGGGGGGGGTGAGGTTTAGGACCCTCTATCGAGCTCCCGTTAAACGAAAGGGGGGTTATGGATCGACGGAGCGCGACTCTCCAGGAAGGGGGAGGAGCCTCCGCCACGGCGACTCATTCAGACCGCGTCAGAATGAGGAACGAGGCGTGTGAATACCGGCGTCGCGAGCGCCGACATCGGCGAAAGTAGTCGCGGAGTGTCACGTCTACATGAATACGACGCTCCCATCCGCTCACGGGCCATTAGATAAGAACATTTTGAAAATGGGGAACATACGGAGGCCTTTAATTGGCCAATTTCTCTTCCCTATGTGGGTGTGTGCGCGCGTTCGTGTGTTTTGTTCTCAGGCCCTGGAGTAGCCCTTCATACTGCAGCGTTGGGTTCAGATTGTCCCTCTGTTCCAACATAAGGCTTCCTTCTGCTTCGCAGATTAATGATGAAAAATGTATCGCTCCTCCGTCAGCCCACCAGTTTTATCTGAATCCGCGCCCGGACGCCTGCTCCTCCATGGACACGTATATCTGTTACTCCCTGGCGCTTTTCTGCAAATCTCTAAGTTCCTCCGGGGGCCCGTGGAGTTCGCCGGCTAATGAGCCAGGCCCCCCGGGTTACACGGGCCCCCGTACAGCGTTCAGAAATGGTTCTCCCTCCGGTTCCTCTACTCACCGAACCGGTGCTTCCATCCGCCCTCGCCCCCTCGTTCCCCCGCTCCTCTCGCTGCTCCACCCGGCTGGGGGGGTGGGGGGGGGTGCGTATGAAACATCCTAGACGGTAGAGTCATTGTTCTACATGTGTCTTGTGTAATCGGCCCCGGCCCAACAGCGCTTAGAACAATTATTCATATTTAATTGACGCGGCAGGATGCTACGGTGCCTGTCGCATGCTAAGTCCCTTTCCGTGTTCCGTCATGAAAGTTTGAGAGGGCGCGGGGCGCGGGGAGGAGGGGGGGGCTACATGGAAAAGCCTAAAGTGGTCCGGCTTATAAAACCGTAATGGGACTTGTCTGCTTTGATAAACCGAGACCGTGACCGGTAGATGTAGTACGCGACACGCGCACGCACACACACACACACACACACACACTCACACACAGGGAGAGAGGGAGTGAGGAAAACATGAGTGGGAAGAGACAAGGAGATGAGGAGTGAGGAGGAGGAGGAGAATGGGTAGCGCAAAATATGGCGGTGGAAAGAGAGAGAGAAGGGGAGAAAGCGAGTGTGAGGCCCAGTAACCCCCCCCCCCCCCCCCCCCCCCCCCCTACCCGGGTTGGGTGAGGGTCCAGCAGGTGGAGACGTCTCACACAGTGGGAGGAGCTGCCATGTCATGGAGCACGCGGAGCACATTTTTAATGAGGCATCATTGATATCTTAATCGTCTTCGGCACGGCTCACGAAATCGATCGATCCGTTTGGGTCGGGTAAATATTAGTCCGACTCAATGGATGTAGGTTTTGGGGATTTGGGGGGGGACTGCCCAATCAGAGGCGGCGAAATCTGTTGTCCGCCCAATCAGATTAAATCCAGACTATGTGAAACAACAACAACCTGGCAACCGCTCCCCCCGAAGACGATTGTGATTGGTTTAAAGACATAGTCCAGTCCACCTGTCCCCAGCGATGGCACAGCGTAGACGAAGTGTGGAGATAGGTAAGGCTACGCCAGACTAGGTCAATATGGACTCACCCTGCTCAAGAGGTGGGGGTTTGACGCCTGTCGCCTTCATCTTCAGGGCCTCCTTAGCCGACATGTCGCAGCAAGAACCTTTATTGGTGTCCTGGTCGCTGTCCGCCTGGTCGCTGTCGCCGTGGCCGCTGTCTCTGAGGCTCGCCCGCTCGGGGTCCTTGAATGTTGAGCTGCTACGGGAAAAAAGAGGCACGGGTTAAGAAAAAAAACAGGAATAAAAACGGAGAAAAGACCTGACTCTCAAAGCCCGGATCGCTGAACCAGCAACGCACCGCCCCAGCTGACTAGCTCTG
>NW_028176454.1:12500-21130 GCF_949987555.1 Borostomias antarcticus
CCCTAGCACACACTCCTCCCTCTTCTCCTCCCCGCCCTAGCACACACTCCTCCCTCTTCTCCTCCCCGCACTAGCACACACTCCTCCCTCTTCTCCTCCCCGCACACACTCCTCCCTCTTCTCCTCCCCGCCCTAGCACACACTCCTCCCTCTTCTCCTCCCCGCACTAGCACACACTCCTCCTTCTCCTCCCCGCACTAGCACACACTCCTCCCTCTTCTCCTCCCCACACTAGAACACACTCCTCCCTCTTCTCCTCCCCGCACTAGCACACACTCCTCCCTCTTCTCCTCCCCGCACTAGCACACACTCCTCCCTCTTCTCCTCCCCGCACACACTCCTCCCCCTTCTCCTCCCCGCCCTAGCACACACTCCTCCCCCTTCTCCTCCCCGCCCTAGCACACACTCCTCCTTCTTCTCCTCCACTAGCACACACTCCTCCTTCTTCTCCTCCCCGCCCTAGCACACACTCCTCCCTCTTCTCCTCCCCGCCCAAACCTGTAGACATCGCATCACATGTACCCCAACCAATCGGGATCGGACAGGCCCAGAACACCCACTCTCATGTCCTGTCTCTCTCTCTCTCTCTCTCTCTCTCTCTCTCTCTCTCTCGCTGGTGGATGGACACCAGTTACTCCTTGTCGTGTCATTGATTTGTCCGTGCTGCTGTAGTGTATTTGATTTGCTCCACGGGTCAGGGTCAGCATGTTGGGAGGGGTGGAGCTGGGATGGGGGGGGGGTTGAGGAGGCCAAGGTCGGTGGATGGAGGGGGTGGGGGGTTCGCGGGGGCGGGCGGCGGGGTTTGAGAGACCAGACGCAACGCGGTCCAGACAGTATCGACAAGTCTTTAAACCAGGGAGCATGGGACTAGATGGATTAGAAAAGGCAGCCAGACAATTCTCTCTCTCTCTCTCCCTTCTTTTCTCTCTCTCTCTTTCTATTCTGCCTCTCTCTCTTTCTCTCTCTCTCTCACTTTCTCTCTCTTTCTTTTTCCATCTCCATCCAATTACCCGCCTTATTACAGCCTTTAATCATCTTAACTGGACATGTAAATGACCGGTCAATGGGAGCCAAAACAACAGAGAGGTTGTTGACATTTACAGTCGTAGAGACGTTGGCGTTCATTCCGTATAACCTATACCATATAGAATCTATAGTATATAGAATAGTATCTATACATATTCCTACTGTACCTAGAATCTATCTAGAATCCTGATGTGATTCTGTTCATGGCAATATAAACAGTACATTTTCCCATAAATATCATAATTCATGACATCCAACCAATTAATTAGTTTGGAACACACTGTCAGTGCCTGGAAGGCAAGACATCAAAAATTAAAATGATCTGGAAATAACTACCACCAAATTCACGCCCTATCCTTTTAATCTGAGCCTGTTTGAAGATATGCATAACCGTCCTCTGGAAAAACGTCTTTCAAACCCCTGCAGATTAATTTCTTTGCGCTCAAAGACTCGGCTCTGTTGTCCTGGGAATCGATAGCGCTGAAATGTCACATCGCCGAGCTGTACGCCCCCCCCCCCCCCACACACACACACCCCCTCCCTCTGTTCGCCTCGCGGTCGATGTCGGATTTCTATGATGCCGTCAACGGCCTCTGTCGATGGCGGTCGGCGCAGCGGGGACACGGGGGCGGCGTGAAGGTCGTACAGGCCTCCTCTGAAGACTGACCTTTCCCCGCCTTTGTCGGCGTCCTTTGTCTCCGCTAAAACGCGTCGCGACGCCTCAACCTTCCCCCTCGAAACAGGGCGCCCACGGACGACATCTAAAGGTAGAATCGGGGCCCATAGAGCAGCGAGGTACGTGATTGAAATGCTTGGCATTGAAACACTGGCATGGAAACCGTTTGGCATTGAAATAATAACCGCTATGACACGCGAGGTCGTTCTCTCCTGGCTTGCTACGACTAGCGGAATTAAGTCTTTTCTTTGCCTGGCCTTGGTGAGGGGGAGGAAGGCACTGTTGAACGAGCGCGTGCGGCCTGCGCCCTCCTCCAGAAAACCCTCAGAGCGCCCATGCGTCTCAGTCATCCTCTGCGGCGACGCCGTGCGTGAAACTTTGCCCGGAGGGACTCCCGACGACGACGACGACGGCTTCGACGGCCGTTTTGAATCAATGTTGTAGCTGGCAACAAAATAGCCCTGCACTCGACAGACGGCTGTAATGATATCTGGTGATCTCATCCGTTTCCATCACAATCGTTACAGCCGCGTCGCACGTACAACCTATCGCTGAAATCAAATCCTCCACTGGTTCCAAATGTCCTTTAGTTTGATTGTTTGTTCGTTTTTTAAGTGTTTTTTCTAATATCCGGTCTTCGGTTTTGATATGAACTCTACCGAGCCCGGTGTACCTATTTTAGCTCACGGCTATGGGGGAATTCGAAAGACCACCCAGATAGCAAGCGGATGTGTATTGAATCTGGGCCATATATGGGCCGGAACTAAGCCACAAGGGCCAGATCTGGCCTGAATATGGCCCAGATCCGCTTGCTATCTGGGCAGGGGGGTATTCCAGAAAGCGGGTTTAGTGCAAATCCTGGGTTCGCTAAGCTTCAAATAAGGGAAAGCCTGGGTTTTCCGTTCCAGGAAGACAGTTAGGTCAAACTGGAGAGAGCAGGGCAAATCAAACCCGTTCCATGAAGAGAGTTGGCTGACAGCGTGGGTCAGTTACCACGGTAACTCACTCTGGGAATTTTCAGACAGTAGCCTACCCAGATAGCAAGCGGATCTGGGCCATATACAGGCCAGATCTGGCCCTTGTGGCTTAGTTCCGGCCCATATATGGCCCAGAATCATTACACATCCGCTTGCTATCTGGGTCGGCACGCGATTGCGACTTTGAATTCCACCGGGGTGACGAAGGCCGATCTTTTGTTGTCTTCGGTTGCCATGGTGAATCATTGTATCGTAGCTCTACAGATGATGGCTGATGATGATAGCTTAGCTCAAGCTGTACATCGTTACGGTTGATTGCGCGAATCAGCTGGGAACCGCGGTTCTGGAACCGAAAACTCGGAGTTGCCGACGTCAGGATTGATCAAAATCAAACCTCAGGGTTAGACCCAGACTTTATTGAACTCGCTTTCTGGAACAGGCCCCAGCACACTACTAAAAACAAGCAATCGTAAACAATAAAGACAAGAACAACAACAACAACGCCTTTTATAAAACTGCAGCACTTAAACCCCGCGGACCACCACAACAGCATCCAGCACTAAGAATACGCACTGGGCATGTGCGCGCTGGCCAGCCAATAAAAAGCACATTAAGGAGGACATGAGAGACCCCCTTCCTGTCTATTAAGGCGGGGGGTCCTATCTCATGGCTCGGATTCTTCCTGCCTGTTTAATATATTGGGTCATATCTGCTGCCCAGGCCTGTCAATACTGCTAGGCCTTCTGCTCAATTAACAGTGGAGCCCTGCCAATACAGTCCGCTTTGCACTTAGCCAACCACAATCCTCTATGTGCACGGGGGATGGAGGGAGAGAGGGAGGGAGAGAGAGGGAGGGAGGGATGGAGAGGGAGGGAGAGAGGGAGGGAGAGAGGGAGGGAGAGAGGGAGACAGGGAGGGAGACAGGGTGGGAGAGGGATGGAGAGAGTGATGAAGAGGAGGGAGAGAGGGATGGCGTATGAACATAACTTCATTCAACATCATCTATCATTTATTGAACTTCTGGCTGTGGACTTTTAAGTGCTGAGAGCCCACGGGAGAAGGACCTCAAGATATCCCTTATAGGTTCGAACATGTGGGGGTAGAATCTATGTCCATCCTGCCTTTGCTCTCCGTAAAGCGCATTGTGTTGCCTCTGTGTATGAAATGAGCTATACAAATAAAGTTTAATTTGATCCGATTTGAAAGGGGAGAGTCTAGTGGGACAAAAACGTCCCAGAGACCGAAGCACTTTTAAGTGATTTTACTACAAGCTCAACTCCGACAATGTTGGGAGATTCAGATACCGATACGCTTCGATACAGTTTCCTTTAGTAATAGTGAATAAACAGGATGTGAGCTCATACATCGTCTTATCTTGGTGAATAAACGGCCCGTTCACACAATTCTGGGCGTGCTACCAACTTCTCCTGCCCACCTCAAACGCTGGTGGTGTACGTGTGTCTGTGTGTGTATGTCCGTGTGTGTGGGTGTGTGTGTGTGTATATCTGTGTGTGTGTGTGTCTGCTACCTCTCCCCCAACCCTTTTCTCCTGCCTGGTCCTATCTGTCCCAGATAGCAAGCGGATGTGTAATGATTCTGGGCCATATATGGGCCGGAACTAAGCCACAAGGGCCAGATCTGGCCTGTATATGACCCAGATCCGCTTGCTATCTGGGCTCTCTCTGACTTTTCACTGCTTGCAACTGCAGACACAAACACACACACACACACACACACACACACACACACACACACACACACAAGCAATGATTATTTTCACTGCTCCTCAGGCCTATGGGCATCTATCAATTCTTTACAGCAGAAACACAGCAGTTCTAATGAAAACATGGCCGCCTCAGTCTCCCTCACTACCAACTGCCATCGAAACCATCCGGATATTCAGAGATTTGAATTTCAATAAAAACACACAAACACGCAGAGAAACACACAGGCACACACACACACACACACACACACACACACACACACACACACACACACACACACACACACACACACACGTATCAGTATCGGTGTTATCAGTATCAATGCAGAAATGTGACAGTGGTACATGCTGTATATACTGTGTGTGTGTCCATGTGTGTGTGTGTGTGTGTGTGTGTGTGTGCGCATGTGTGCGTGCGTGTCTGTGTGTGTGTGTACGTCCGTGTGTGTGTGTGTGTGTGTACGTGTGTCTGTGTGTGTTTGTGTGTGTATGTCCGTGTGTGTGTGTGTGTGTGTGTGTGTATGTCCGTGTGTGTGTGTGTGTGTGTGTGTGTGTGTGTGTATGTCCGTATGTGTGTGTGTGTGTGTATGTCCGTGTGTGTGTGTGTGTGTGTGTGTGTGTATGTCTGTGTGTGTGTGTGTGTGTGTGTGTGTGTGTGTGTGTGTGTGTATGTCCGTGTGTGTGTGTGTGTGTGTGTGTGTGTATGTCCGTGTGTGTGTGTGTGTGTGTGTGTGTATGTCCGTATGTGTGTGTGTGTGTGTTCACCACAGCAGGGTAACAGTGATACTCTCCAGTCTATTCCTGTAGTCTCTCCTGAGAGAGGTCAGCGCTGGAGACTGACCATGCAGACAGAACCCAGACTGAGAGAGACCAGCGCTGGAGAGACTGACCATGCAGACAGGACCCAGACTGAGAGAGACCAGCGCTGGAGAGACTGACCATGCAGACAGAACCCAGACTGACCATGCAGACAGGACCCAGACTGACCATGCAGACAGGACCCAGACTGAGAGAGACCAGCGCTGGAGACTGACCATGCAGACAGAACCCAGACTGACCATGCAGACAGGACCCAGACTGACCAGCGCTGGAGACTGACCATGCAGACAGGACCCAGACTGACCATGCAGACAGGACCCAGACTGAGAGAGACCAGCTCTGGAGAGACTGACCATGCAGACAGGACCCAGACTGACCATGCAGACAGGACCCAGACTGAGAGAGACCAGCGCTGGAGAGACTGACCATGCAGACAGGACCCAGACTGAGACTAATGGATCTTCCAGATAGGGAACTGCTCGCTCGTACGCGGGCTTGCGTTTCATCTGAGAGTGTGTGTGTGTGTGTGTGTGTGTGTGTGACACGTATGTAGCATCGCTGCTTTCACGTCATCGGAGTTCACTCTCTCTCTCTCTCCTCTCTCTTTCTTTCACTCACTCACCCTCCCCCCCAACCCGACTAGCCAAGATATGCATGACTCAGATACAAAGGATAGAACAAGAGGCTTAAGGCATGTGTGTGTGTGTGTGTGTGTGTGTGTGTGTGTGTGTGTGTGTGTTTCTAGGTGTGGGGTGAGTGGATGTTAATCGGACCTCACCTCATCTGTCTGCCAGCTGGACTGGAGTGTGTGTTTTTTTTAATATATACTGTATATAAATCCTTGGGTGTTTTCTATATATATATATATATATATATACATATACTGTGATATGAATCGGGTGTCAGATCCTATGAGAACCAGCCAAGCATCTCTTTATAGTAAGACAACCTGTCATAGAACAAAAGAGGATGAGAGAGAAAAAGAGAGAGGGAGAGAGAGAGAGAGTGTTTAGGAGAGGGGAGGAGAAGAAAGAGTATGGGAGAGAGAGAGGGAGGGACAGGAGGAGAGAGTACTAGAGATATCGGAGAGAGTGTGTGAGAGATAGAGAGAGATAGGGAGACAAAAGGAAGTAGGAAATGAGCAGACACCATTGATCAACCAGTTCGTGAAGAGCATTCCTAAGTGATGAGATTCAATTAGCGGTGGGCTCTATGCTTTCCTGCTCCTATCAGCCCGATCAATCGTCCCGCTTAAGTGAACTAAATGTCATCCAAGTCCACTTCCTGCTAAAAGTCCTTTAACTGAACAGGAAGGAGAGAGGAGCTGAGCACCCTGGACAACTGAATGTCATGTAAAAACACATAGGCCTGTCCAGTCATTAGGACAGAGAGAGAGAGAGAGAGAGAGAGGGAGAGAGAGAGAGAGAGAGAGAGGGAGAGAGAGAGAGAGAGAGAGAGAGAGAGAGAGAGAGAGAGAGAGAGAGAGAGAGAGAGGGAGAGAAAGAGAGATTTGTTTCACCACTTCGTACCCCAACCTCAGTGAGAATGTTCGTGACGCGCTCCTCGTTATCCAAACAACCCACTGAGCAGAAGAGTTGATATTAGAGAGAGAGAGAGAGAGAGAGAGAGACTTGCCATGCTCCTATTTAGCCATCCTCACATTAAAAACAAAACCGAGAAAGAGAGAGATAGAGAGAGAGAAAGAAAGAGAGAGACTTTTTATGCTCTTATATAGCCATCCTCATATTAAAAGCAAAACAGCAAAACAGAGAAAGAGAGAGACAGAGAGAGAGAGAGAAAGAAGTGAGGACGAGAGGAACGAGAGAAGAAGGGATGGATCTAAAGCAGTGAATGTGGGAAGGGGGTAGTAGGCATTCTCCTTCACTGAGGGAACCATGAGAAGAACCGCGCTTCAAAGACCCTTCGCTCTCGCCTGTTCCAGACACTGATGTTCCCTCCTTCCTTTCGAGAGCAGCGCCGGACATGAGAGGAACCTCTGTCGACGAGCCACCGTGATACGGACACACACGCTCAAACAAACAGCCCACCCAGATAGCAAGCGGATCTGGGCCGTATACAGGCCAGAACTGGCACTTGTGGCTTAGTTCCGGCCCATATATGGCCCAGATCCGCTTGCTATCTGGGCACTCGAGGACGGCGACGCGTCGGTAACAAAGCGAGCCCGGCACAAACAAACCACCTCAGAAGGCCTGCATCTTAATAAGCTCAGTGTAATGGCACAATAACACATCTCTAACTCCCCCACGCGCGTAATTGAGTCATCAATGGACTGACTAAGCTCGGTGGAGGTGAGTCATTTTGCCAGGGGGGGAAGGAAAAAAAATACATTACCCACAAACCCTTGTTAATTACGGCCTCTTTTCCCCTCAGGGGAGAAGCACTTCCCAGACGGCAATCTGATCAGGGCCATATACAGGCCAGATCTGGCTTAGTTCCGGCCCACATATGGCCCAGATCCGCTTGCGATCTGGGTTCTGTAGTTCCGTAACTGGGCAACATGTGCGATGTGACATCTCGTAGATGTTCCCCTGCTGTCTCTGCGAGGCCGATCAAGGGTGAGACGGTGAGGAGAACAGAGCTCCTGAAAGAGGAGGCCCTTTCTAATCTATTTCTTCTGAAAAAAGGGGCCCTCGTTCGCCGAAAACCCACGTCGATAAGGAGAGCGCTCTCCAGGGGGGTTCGGCATCAGCATCACAATCAGACAGGAAGTAGTAGAAATCCCCCCATAATCCTCTTCCAGAAGACGGGGGAATTAGCCACCACAGGGCGGGGGGGGGGGGGGGTGGGGGTTCCCAGGGAAATAGAGTGTACCGACACTTCATAATGAGCACACCAACCCCTCTCTCCGACACACACACACACACACACACACACACACACACACACACACACACGCTGGAGACACGGATGACTTTCAGAGGGGGGAGAATCGATGGATATGCTTTGATGAGGACGCCCATTAATGTCCGAAAGAGAACAAAGTGACTCACTGCTGTTTCGTTACGTCTCACACAGCTAGTGGAGCACCTCACACTGTGAACGCTGACACAGTGTGTGTGTGTGTGTGTGTGTGTGTGTCCATGCTCCGTTCCACCTGCTCCAGGCTGATCCTCCTAAGCCTTCAGAATGATTCTTCTTCGTTTTGCTGCAGTGGGTCTTTAATTGGATGGAAAGAAAAAAAGGGGAGGGCTTATTTGTGTGTGTGTGCATGTGTTGTGTGTGTGTACTTTGTTTAGGAATGCGAGTACGCACTGTGTGTGCGAGCACGTGTCTGTTTGCTTTGCAATGCATGCTGGGATGAACCCAATCTCCTGGGCAATATCGTCTTAGCTTTTCCGGAGACGAACTTTAACGCAGAGACGCCGTGTCCGACGGCAAGCGTGTG
>NW_028176453.1:5000-7328 GCF_949987555.1 Borostomias antarcticus
AAATCCTTTCAAATACTGTTGACCATTCCAGACCTGTTGTGTCACATGGGTGGGTTTAGAATTTTGGGGAGGAGCCCGTTGGCTCCGTTGTGCCAGGCAAGATCAATCAGTCTGTTTCTTATGGGTGTCCTGGAGAGAGAGAGGGAGAGAGAGAGAGAGAGAGAGAGCACTAGCACCACCGCAGTGCTGTCCTCACCCCTCTGCTATCTCTTTATCCGTCTCTCTTCCTCTTCTCCTCTTGATATCGGTCCTGATCCCTCTCTCTGCCCACGGCCCTCTTCTCTCTGAGGCCTGAGGAGGACAACTCCTGGTCCTGCTGATGTCCCCACCCCCACGGCCCTCTTCTCAACTCCTGGTCCTGCTGAGGTCCCCACCCCCACGGCCCTCTTCTCAACTCCTGGTCCTGCTGATGTCCCCCCCCCCACGGCCCTCTTCTCAACTCCTGGTCCTGCTGAGGTCCCCACCCCCACGGCCCTCTTCTCAACTCCTGGTCCTGCTGATCCCCCCCCCACGGCCCTCTTCTCAACTCCTGGTCCTGCTGAGGTCCCCACCCCCACGGCCCTCTTCTCAACTCCTGGTCCTGCTGAGGTCCCCACCCCCACGGCCCTCTTCTCAACTCCTGGTCCTGCTGATGTCCCCACCCCCACGGCCCTCTTCTCAACTCCTGGTCCTGCTGAGGTCCCCACCCCCACGGCCCTCTTCTCAACTCCTGGTCCTGCTGATGTCCCCACCCCCACGGCCCTCTTCTCAACTCCTGGTCCTGCTGATGTCCCCACCCCACTGGCCTTTCTCTTTCTCTCTCTCCCTCTCTCCTTTCTCTTTCTCTCTCTCCTTTACTCTCTTCCTTTCTCTTTCTCTCTCTCTCCTTTACTCTCTTCCTCCCTCTCTCTCCCTCTCTTTTTCTCTCTTTCTCCCTTTCTCTCTCCCTTTCTCTCTCTCCCTCTCTCTCTCTCTCTCTCTCCCTCTCTCTCTCTCCCTCTCTCTCTCTCCCTCTCTCTCTCTCTGTCTCTCTCCCTCTCTCTCTCTCTCACTCTCTCTCTCTCTCTCTCCCTCTCTCTGTCCCTCTCCCTCTCTCTCAATTCAATCCTCCTCTTCCTCCTCCTAAAAATGGTGAGCCTGCAGGGTTATATATATACATTTTTTTTTTTTTAACTATCTGCCACCGAGCCCATAGGCAAACCTGCGTGCCGGCCAGTGATCTGAGCGTAGACGGAGGCGTGTCCGGCCGCGGCTCGGACCCCTGCCCTGGTCATGAAGGAGGAGGGCTTGGACCCCTGCCCTGGTCATGAAGGAGGAGGGCTCGGACCCCTGGTCATGAAGGAGGAGGAGGGCTCGGACCCCTGCCCTGGTCATGAAGGAGGAGGGCTCGGACCCCTGGTCAAGAAGGAGGGCTCGGACCCCTGCCCTGGTCATGAAGGAGGACGGCGACGGAGGAGGGGCCGGCCGCGTGGGGGACACTGGGGGAGGGGCAAGCGGACGATAGGGGGGCAATAAACATGCTAAACATTCATGCCTCTGTAATATCATCTTTAGAAACGTCTTTAGACACGAAATAGCTTACCCACTTGCTCCAGCACGCATGTGCACAGCGCGCAATAGTTGCTCCAGCTCGCTGTGTGCATGCGTGCTGGAGCAAGTGAGGAAGCTATTTCGTGTCTAAAGACGTTTCTAAAGATCATATTACAGAGGCATGTGAAAAACCACAACAGGCCTACGCTCTATGTAAGCACAACTAGCGATTCATAAAGACAGATTGATGAAAACAACCGTTTCGCGGCAGAAAATAGATTTTTAGAAACTGCATTCTCAGTGCCCCATCCGCCGCCATTACATGGATAAACTGGCTCGCGCTGGATTTTAAATTTCTTCTACAGGCCTCCGAACTACACCAAAGTGATCTCGATGAGTCAAACGTCTTATAATATGTCGTAAATAAAATAAAAACGAGCCTTGTCCTTTAATGAGCGGTCTGATGAACGTCATTGAGCTCACCAGACACTGTCGCTCCCACAAGGACACGGAGGATGTCTGAACCAGAAACATCTTTTACTGCTTGCTTTCCCCCAGGATTTGACATTGAGAAATCTCTTTCACTGAATAAAGAGACTTCTTTAATAATATGCAGCTGGCACTCATATAAGGCCTAAAATATCACCTCTCATTAGCTGTTGATACAAAATGCAAACTAACTTTTTGACCGATCAGAGGATGTGAGGTTTGGATGACCCGGACACACTCAGATACTGTATAGCCTGTGTTTCAAAAGAGAGTTGTCTGTGTTCAGTTAGACCGTCTGCTCATGTACATTGAACCATGGAAGACCACTCC
>NW_028176452.1:0-2500 GCF_949987555.1 Borostomias antarcticus
ATGAAAGATGTTCTGCTGCTTGATGTTCTCCTGCGTGATGTTCTCCTGCGTGATGTTCTCCTGCGTGATGTTCTGCGGATGTTCTGAGGACACTGAGTGCTCTCCGCTCCCGGAGTGTCTGCGTGACGAGAACAGAATGTCGGCGTGACGAAGCGTGGGACGAGTCCTCAGGAAGCCGGCGCGTCTCTCCCGGCGCGTCTCTCCCGGCGCGTCTCTCCCGGCGCGTCTCTCCCGGCGCGCGTCTCTCCCGGCGCGTCTCTCCCAGCGCGTCTCTCCCAGCGCGTCTCTCCCAGCGCGTCTCTCCCGGCGCGTCTCTCCCGGCGCGTCTCTCCCAGCGCGTCTCTCCCGGCGCGTCTCTCCCGGCGCGTCTCTCCCAGCGCGTCTCTCCCGGGCTCCGAACTCGTGACCCAGATGGGTTCTGAACCGCTGCCCAGCAGCGCCAGAACCTAAGCTTCTAGAACCTAAGCGTCTAGAACCTAAGCGTCTAGAACCTAAGCGTCTAGAACCTAAGCTTCTAGAACCTAAGCGTCTAGAACCTAAGCGTCTAGAACCTAAGCGTCTAGTGTACCGTTAAAACCGGTGTGTTCTGCAGTACAGTAGAGTGTCTGTGATCAGGGGCGATGCACAAAATTCTGGGCCCCATACATTAACAATCTCTGGGGGCCCCCTCTGCGAGGCCCCCCCCCCCCCCCCCCCCGAGATTATTTAGACACAAGCCACCCAATATGTATTATGTGCAATATGTATTATGTGCAATATGTGGGATATGTGTTTTCTGTTTCTGTATAGAGTATTTATATATGCGCAGTATTGAGTCCAAGACAAATTTCCCTAAGGGGACAATAAAGTATATGGTATGGTATCGTGACACGTGGCTGTAGGGCTGGGTCCAGTATTAGGGCTGGGTCCAGTACTAGGGCTGGGTCCAGTATTAGGGCTGGGTCCAGTATCAGGGCTGGGTCCAGTATTAGGGCTGGGTATCACGTCGGATTTCAAGAATCGATTCGATTCCGATTCACAAGGTTCAGAATCGATTATCACGATTCGATTCGATATCGATTCGGTTAGTGTTACTAAAACCTGTTGTTTTTAGCTGTAACCTTAATTACATGACTGCCAAGTTATGCAACACAACAATACTAGGGCTGGGTATCGATACTGATTTCCAAAAATGAATGAATGAATGAATCATTGAATGATTTAATGAACTATTAATTTATTAATTAAATAAAAGATCGATTTTGGGAGTCAGAATCGATGAATCGATTTTTTAAACCCAGCCTTACTTGGCAGCCCTGTCAATCCTAACAAATTCCCTGATTTTCAAGGGCCCGCTCCCTACTGGGGCCCCTGGGTAGTCAGTTAAACCCCCCACCCCCCGGAACGCCCATGCCTGTGGTCGTGCCAGCTGTGTCCCTCAGAGAGACAGAGACGGATCTGGATCACGCCCAGGATCCCTGGCTTGTCCTGTCACTGGACATGACATCACATTACAGTCATCTCGCTGACGCTTTTATCCAAAGAGACAATAATTGCATTTAACGTAGGAAAAGCCAGTGTGCTACTTCTTGCCAGAACTCACAAGTGCATCTCCTTTCTAAAACAAGTGACTAAGAGCATCGTCTAGTGCTGAAGGCAAAGTGAAGAATAACAAACTAAAAATGCAATCGTTGCTTAAGGGAGGATGGTGGTAGTACTTCTAGAAGAAGTGAGTTTTGAGCCTGCGGCAAGAGTTCGACAGCCATGGAGAGGGAGTAGGACATGAAGTAGTGGTCTGAGAGATGGAGGGGGGTGACAGAGAGGTTAGTGGTGGAACGGTGCCTAGTGAAGATGAGATCCAGCTGGTTGCCGGCGTTGTGAGTAGGAGGAGAAGAGGAGAGGTGATCATCGAAGGAGGAGAGGAAAGAGAGAAAAGGTTCCAATTTCTCACTCTGGATGTTGAAGTCCCTGAGAAGGATAAGTGCGGACCCATCATCAGGGAAGTGGGAGACTAGTGTATTGAGCTCCTCTAGGAACTCACCAAGAGGACCTGGTGAGCGATACACAACAGCAACGGTACGCCTGATTGGATACATGACAGAGACAGCGTGGAATTCAAAAGAGGGCGGGGAGAACTGTGGAATAGAGAAGAGAGAGTATTTCACTTTTGGGATCCAAGTCCCTTCCAGACGTTTAATGCAATCTGAACCTGGGGGTGCACACACACACACACACACACACACACATACACACACTCACACGTAGACATGCACACACACACATACACACACACACACACACACACACACACACGTAGACATGCACACACACACACACACATACACACACCTACCCCCTCTCAACACCATCAGGTTGTCAGGTTAACATTGTTGTATTACTGAACTCATCCTGAGCTGTGAGTCTCTCCCCTTCCCTGCTATGTTTCATAGTCTCCTGTGAAGGCCACCCCTCTGGGAGGGACTTGGTTAAGCCCCACGCTGCTTCCTGCCAGTCAGCCAAG
>NW_028176452.1:7500-12967 GCF_949987555.1 Borostomias antarcticus
TCTCACTGTGTTGGGCAGTCTCTCTCTGGGCAGTCTCTCTCTGGGCAGTCTCTCTCTGGGCAGTCTCTCACTGGGCAGTCTCTCTCTGGGCAGTCTCTCCTTGGGCAGTCTCTCCCTGGGCAGTCTCTCAATGGGCAGTCTCTCACTGGGCAGTCTCTCACTGTGTTGGGCAGTCTCTCTCTGGGCAGTCTCTCCTTGGGCAGTCTCTCACTGGGCAGTCTCTCACTGGGCGGTCTCTCACTGGGCAGTCTCTCACTGGGAAGTCTCTCCCTGGGCAGTCTCTCACTGGGCAGTCTCTCCCTGGGCAGTCTCTCTCTGGGCGGTCTCTCACTGGGCAGTCTCTCTCTGGGCAGTCTCTCACTGGGCAGTCTCTCCCTGGGCGGGCTCTCACTGGGCATCTCTCACTGGGCGGTCTCTCACTGGGCAGTCTCTCACTGGGCAGTCTCTCACTGGGCAGTCTCTCCCTGGGCAGTCTCTCACTGGGCATCTCTCACTGGGCGGTCTCTCACTGGGCAGTCTCTCCCTGGGCGGTCTCTCACTGGGCAGTCTCTCACTGGGCAGTCTCTCACTGGGCAGTCTCTCACTGGGCAGTCTCTCACTGGGCATCTCTCACTGGGCGGTCTCTCACTGGGCGGTCTCTCACTGGGCGGTCTCTCACTGGGCGGTCTCTCACTGGGCGGTCTCTCACTGGGCGGTCTCTCACTGGGCGGTCTCTCACTGGGCGGTCTCTCCCTGGTCAGTCTTAACCTCGGATGTGAACCTGATAGAGTAACGTTAGCTGGTGATAACTGGAGTCTAGTTGTCATGTTAAGTTGAAAAGCAGCTTTAGCTACGATCCCCTTACAGGACTACATTCATCATTCATACAGCAGAATGAGTTTACTGCATGGAGGAAGTAGAAACAGCATCCATCACACCAGTCACCAGCAGCCTCTGGCCTCTACCCAGCCTCTGCCCCAGCCTCTGCCCCAGCCTCTACCCCCCTCTCTACCTCAGCCTCTACCCCAGCCTCTACCTCACTCTCTACCCCACCCTCTGCCCCAGCCTCTACCCCAGGCTTTACCCCAGCCTCTACCCCAGCCTCTACCCCAGCCTCTACCCCAGCCTCTACGCCAGCCTGTACCCCAGCCTCTACTCCAGCCTCTGCCCTAGCCTCTACCCGTCTCTACCTCACCCTCTACCCCAGCCTCTACCCCAGCCTCTACCCCAGCCTCTGCCCCAGCCTCTACCCCAGCCTCTACCCCAGCCTCTGCCCCAGCCTCTACCTCAACCTCTACCTCAGCCTCTACCCCACCCTCTACCCCAGCCTCTACCCCAGCCTCTACCCCAGCCTCTACCCTAGCCTCTACCCCAGCCTCTACCTCAACCTCTACCCCAGCCTCTACCCCAGCCTCTACCCCAGCCTCTACCTCAACCTCTACCCCAGCCTCTACCCCAGCCTCTACCCCAGCCTCTACCCCAGCCTCTACCCAGTTAGGCGGGGCTAACCGTCGCGTCCTGTGGGCGGGGCTAACCGTCGCGTCCTGTGGGCGGGGCTAACCGGACACAGCGCCATGCGTCGTCTGGTGCCGGCGTTTCGGCTGCAGTTTGCGGAGGACTTAAAGAAGACAGGAGGAGGAGAGAGGAGAGGAGGAGGAGAAGAGAGGAGGAGGAGAAGAATAGAGGAGAGGAGAGGAGGAGGAGAGGAGGAGGAGATGAGAGGAGAGAAGAGGAGGAGAGAGGAGAGGAGGAGGAGATGAGAGGAGAAGAGGAGAGGAGGAGATGAGAGGAGGAGGGGAAATGAGAAAAGGAGGAGGAGAATAGAGGAGAGGAGAGAGCTGCAGGTGACTGGTGTAATAATACTGATATCTCTGGTTACCATGGAAGCTGGAACACCTGGAGGACCGTCTCTCCTCGGTTAAGAACAGAGAAGAGGGGGGGAGAGAGAGAGAGAGAGAGAGAGGGAGAGAGAGGGGGAGAAAGAGGGAGAGAGATAGAGAGAGAGGGAGAGAGAGGGAGGGAGAGAGAGGGAGGCGGAGGGAGAGAGAGGGAGAGAGTGAGAGGGAGAGAGAGGGAGAAAGAGGAAGGGAGAGAGAGATAGAGAGGGGGAGGGAGGGAGAGAGTGAGAGAAGGAGGGAGGGAGAGAGAGAGACAGAGAAAGAGAGAGGGAGGGAGAGAGAGGGATGGAGAGAGAGATAGAGGGGGATAAAGAGATAGAGAGGGGGAGGGAGGGAGAGAGTGAGAGAGAAGGAGGGAGGGAGGGAGAGAGAAAGAGAGAGAGAGGGATGGAGATAGAGGGAGGGAGAGAGAGAGGAAGGGAGAGAGAGAGGGATGGAGAGAGAGGGAGGAGGAGGGGAGGGAGAAGGAGGGAGAGAGAGAGGGAGGGAGAGAGAGGGAGGGAGAGAGAGAGAGAGGGATGGAGAGAGAGGGAGGGAGAGATAGAGGGAGGGAGAGAGAGAGGGAGGAGGAGGGGAGGGAGAGTGAGAGAGAAGGAGGGAGGAGAGAGAAAGAGAGAGAGAGGAGGGAGAGAGAGGGAGGGAGAGAGAGAGGGATGGAGAGAGGGAGGGAGGAGGGAGGGGAGGGAGAGTGAGAGAGAAGGAGGGAGGGAGAGAGAAAGAGAGAGAGAGAGAGAGGGGAGGGAGAGAGAGGGATGGAGAGAGGGAGGAGGAGGGGAGGGAGGAGGAGAAAAAGGAGAGACATAATGAGATAGCAGATAGAGACGAGCATGTCCAGTAATGTTGTGTTAAACTAGTCAGACACACCCCAGCACTGAACAGACCAACTGGCTTACAGTAGAGGAACACACCCCTCTGATGTGTGTGTGTGTGTGTGTGTGTGTGTGTGTGTGTGTGTGTGTGTGTGTGTGTGTGTGTGTGTGTGTGCATTTTCTGCTCTGATAAGGAGCCACATTGAGATGTATTTGCATAAGGGAACACAGAACAACAGAGGACTCACACACGCACACTCTCACACACATACACACACACACACACACACACACTCTCTCACACACACACACACACACACGCACACTCTCTCTCTCTCACACACACACACACACACACACCCTCTCTCTCTCACACCCACACACACACACACACACACACACACACACACTCTCTCTCTCTCTCTCACACACACACACACACACACACACACACACACACACACACACACACACACACACACACACACACACACACAGGCTCTAGAGAGGAACAGACACTAGCCAGCCAGGGACTCGCCTCCATTTTGAGCTTGTGTGAGTGACCAGGCCTTCAGTCCTCCTCCTCCTCCCCTCTCTCCCTCCTTCATTCCTCCTCCTCCTCCCCTCTCTCCCTCCTTCATTCCTCCTCCTCCCTTCTCTCCCGCGTCTCCTCTCTCCTTCCCTCCCTCCCTCCCTCCTTCCCTCCCTCCCTCCTCCCCTCTCTCTCTCCTCCCCTCTCTCCCTCCTCTCCTCTCTCCTTCCCTCCCTCCCTCCTTTCCTCCCTCCCTCCCTCCCTCTCTCACTCCCTCCCTCTCTCCCTCCCAGTCTGAGCTGAGTGACTCACCCAGCCTCTCCCCCAGCCTCTACCCCAGCCTATACCCCAGCCTCTATCCCAGCCTCTACCCCAGCCTCTATCCCAGCCTCTACCTCAGCCTCTCCCCCAGCCTCTCCCCCAGCCTCTACCCCAGCCTCTATCCCAGCCTCTACCCCAGCCTCTACCCCAGCCTCTACCCTACCCTCTACCCCAGCCTCTACCCCAGCCCCGGCCTCAGCCCCGGCCTCTACCCCAGCCTCTACCCCCACCCTCTACCCCACCCTCTACCCCAGCCTCTACCCCACCCTCTACCCCAGCCTCTACCCCCCCCTCTACCCCACCCTCTACCCCACCCTCTACCCCAGCCTCTACCTCAGCCCCAGCCTGTACCCCAGTCCTAGCCTCAGCCTCAAGTGGTAGTAGCCTTGAATTATTAACGAGTAAAGAGCTGCATCTGTCTGCTGATGAATAATTGACAGTTAAAGTGGGGGGTCCCTCTAGAGAGAGTCTCCATCCAGGTACAGTAGGGCGAGCAACCCTCATCATCCAGGTACAGTAGGGCGAGCAGCCCTCATCATCCAGGTACAGTAGGGCGAGCAACCCTCATCATCCAGGTACAGTAGGGCGAGCACCCTCATCATCCAGGTACAGTAGGGCGAGCAACCCTCATCATCCAGGTACAGTAGGGCGAGCAGCCCTCATCATCCAGGTACAGTAGGGCGAGCAGCCCTCATCATCCAGGTACAGTAGGGCGAGCAACCCTCATCATCCAGGTACAGTAGGGCGAGCACCCTCATCATCCAGGTACAGTAGGGCGAGCAGCCCTCATCATCCAGGTACAGTAGGGCGAGCAACCCTCATCATCCAGGTACAGTAGGGCGAGCAGCCCTCACCATCCAGGTACAGTAGGGCGAGCAGCCCTCACCATCCAGGTACAGTAGGGCGAGCAACCCTCATCATCCAGGTACAGTAGGGCGAGCAACCCTCATCATCCAGGTACAGTAGGGCGAGCAGCCCTCACCATCCAGGTACAGTAGGGCGAGCAGCCCTCATCATCCAGGTACAGTAGGGCGAGCAGCCCTCATCATCCAGGTACAGTAGGGCGAGCAGCCCTCATCATCCAGGTACAGTAGGGCGAGCAGCCCTCATCATCCAGGTACAGTAGGGCAAGCAACCCTCACCATCCAGGACTGTATCACTGTACAACACTGACAACATAATTCTAGAACTACATACATGACTGTAGAACACTGAGAACATCATTCTAGAAGTACATCACCGTAGAACATCATTCAAGAACATTACCATAGAGTACTGAATGCATCATTCGAGAATTACATCACTGTAGAACACTGAGAACATCATTCTAGAACTGCTACTGTACATCACCATAGAACACTGAGAACATCATTCTAGAACTGCTACTGTACATCACCATAGAACACTGAGAACATCATTCTAGAACTACATCATTGTAGAACACAGAACATCATTCTAGAACATCACCGTAGAAGACAGAACATACTTGTAGAAGCACATCACTGTAGAACACTGAGAACATCATTCTAGAACATTGAATAAATCATTCTAGACCTACTTTACTCTAGAACAGTAAAAACACAATTCTAGAGTTGCATCATTCTAGAACACTAAAAACACCATTCTAGAACGGCATCACTTTAGAACGATTGAAAACAGTCATTAATTATCAGCGATTAATTTCATTCACTATATAGTCCACTACAAAATACCCACAATTCACGTTGATTTCTTGTGAGGAGACGTGGTATATATATATATATATATCGAAAAATATAATGTAATATATCAAACAATACATTTCCATATAAACTAGTGGTTATATTTTCCAATATACTGCAATATATGAAAAGGAGCAATTTCTTATGTATCATTCAATGTATTATGTATGTATCATATATTATTTTGTATATTTCCTCCATACATTA
>NW_028176451.1:5000-50000 GCF_949987555.1 Borostomias antarcticus
ACGCACACACACACACACACACACACACACACGCCCTACCAGCATCTGCTCGAAGAGCTCCAGCACGTATTCGTCGGGGTGCTCGTGCAGCAGGGCGCTCTGGCCCGTGAGCTCGTAGCTGGCGGCGGAGGAGTGGCGCTGGCCCGGCGCCGCGCCCCCCTTCTCCTTGTCCTTCTTCATCCTCATACTGGTGAAGCGCTCCAGCTGGGGGTCAGAGGTCACGGGGTCACACGGGGGGGGTCAATGCCACCGTCAGAGACAGAGAGAGAGACCTGGATCCTAACCTCGCACGCTCACATTGTTTCTCTCCACAGATCAGTCTGGACCCACCCACCCCCCCCCCTGGACCTCCCTCCCCCCCATCTAGATCAATTATTCTGTGGTTCCATTGTGACCGGGCCAAACAGGGAGTGTTCCAGCAGAAAAGAGCCCCTGATTGGTTCCCGTAGTTGATGTGTGAAAATGGAATACAGGCCAAAAGTTCTGTTAAGCCGATTGGCTGAATGAGTCTGTCTGTCAAGGCGAGTAGTCCCGCCCGCTATAGTGGTTCTGGACGAGGGAAGGTCCGACTGATCTGTGGAAAGGGGGGGCTCGCCGGGGCGGGGCGGTCTCACGAGGCCAGAGCAGCGGTGGCGCAGGCGCAGGGACAGCGGGGGGGGGGGGGGTGAGGGGGCACAGCGGGGGGGGGGGGGGTGAGGGGGCAAAGAGGGGCGAGCTGTGTAGGAGCGATGCTACCATCCCAAATCAACGCGCTCCGATTAGATCTGTCATAAACTGTGATGGACTTCAGGAGCTGTTTTGAGATCAACAAATGTTTAGGGTCAAAGGGTGTATGGTTTTGTTTTTTTTTGGGGGGGGGGGGTTGATTTGGGATTCAGGAGACGTAGCTTCCTGTCTGTAATGACGTTATGCGTCTCACATCGGTGACTGCTTGTTATGTGTAAGTGTAGCCCGGGCAGCGCTGCGTTGGGCGATAGGAGGCGCTTAGCGTAGCGTCAGGGGGGATGGACGAAACCGGAGGCCCCAGCTGAGAGGACAACAACACGGACGAGCTGTGGAGAGATGTTAGCCTTCAGACCCCCGGGGTGGGGGGGGGGATGGTTAGTGATGATGCCTCCAAACCAGACAGCCCCATTGTGCAGGTCACATGGACTCTGTCGAGCTAAGATTCACATGGAAGCACACACACACACACTAGCACGGGGAAACGCTCACACGATGACGCATTGTATACAGACAATGCACACACACAACCTACCTCGTCAGGGATCAGCCGTTTGAGTTTCTGTTACGGAGAGGGGGGGGGGGGGGGCAGAGAAGAGGAGGGAGGGAGGGAGGGAGAGAGAGAGAGAGAGGGGGGGGAGAGAGAAGACAGGAGGGAGGGAGAGAGAGAGAGAGAGGGGGGTGGAGAGAGAAGACAGGAGGGAGGGAGAGAGAGAGAGAGAGAGAGAGAGAGAGAGAGAGAGAGAGAGAGGGGGGGGTGGAGAGAGAAGACAGGAGGGAGGGAGAGAGAGAGAGAGAGGGGGAGAGGGGGGTGGACAGAGAAGACAGGAGGGAGGGAGGGAGGGAGAGAGAGAGAGAGGGGGGGGGACAGAGAAGACAGGAGGGAGAGAGAGAGAGAGAGGGGGACGACAGACAGGATGAAGAGATGGCAGAGGAGAGAAAGAATCAACAGGGGAGATTTTGAAAAAGGTGACAGCGAGGGAGATGGATGAAGAGATGATACGAAAGAGAGAGAGAGAGAGGGAGGTAGGGAGGGAGGGAGAGAACGGGGGTGGGGGGAGGGGACAATTAGAGAGAAATCAATAGTGAGGAATTAACCAGGCCTGGGTTTTTTCTATTAAGCACCAATCAGTGCAGAGACAGCAGTGGGGGGACAACAGGCAGGTCACTAGATCATTAAACACAGTTCACAGACTAGCGGTGGATCTATAAAACATATCAGTCAGTCACAAAACAATTAAACAGTTATATTGGGGCAAGACATTTTTCATTGATTAGTGATTATAATGATGATTGACGTGGCGGGATATTAGGCCAATTGTTTAACAGTGAGGATGAGGGATGAGTGAACGAGTGCAGTCTCTGTTATTATTAAACTACGTCTTAAACTGCACGTGCACCTTTTCACCACTTGATGAAGTTCCGCCAAAGATGCGCCTATTAAAACCACTTCTTCAGCTAGTAGCTGCTATAGTATGAGCTAGTTTAATTAACTATTAAAACCACTTCTTCAGCTAGTAGCTGCTATAGTATGAGCTAGTTTAATTAACTATTAAAACCACTTCTTCAGCTAGTAGCTGCTATAGTATGAGCTAGTTTAATTAACTATTAAAACCACTTCTTCAGCTAGTAGCTGCTATAGTATGAGCTAGTTTAATTAACTATTAAAACCACTTCTTCAGCTAGTAGCTGCTATAGTATGAGCTAGTTTAATTAACTATTAAAACCACTTCTTCAGCTAGTAGCTGCTATAGTATGAGCTAGTTTAATTAACTATTAAAACCACTTCTTCAGCTAGTAGCTGCTATAGTATGAGCTAGTTTAATTAACTATTAAAACCACTTCTTCAGCTAGTAGCTGCTATAGTATGAGCTAGTTTAATTAACTATTAAAACCACTTCTTCAGCTAGTAGCTGCTATAGTATGAGCTAGTTTAATTAACTATTAAAACCACTTCTTCAGCTAGTAGCTGCTATAGTATGAGCTAGTTTAATTAACTATTAAAACCACTTCTTCAGCTAGTAGCTGCTATAGTATGAGCTAGTTTAATTAACTATTAAAACCACTTCTTCAGCTAGTAGCTGCTATAGTATGAGCTAGTTTAATTAACTATTAAAACCACTTCTTCAGCTAGTAGCTGCTATAGTATGAGCTAGTTTAATTAACTATTAAAACCACTTCTTCAGCTAGTAGCTGCTATAGTATGAGCTAGTTTAATTAACTATTAAAACCACTTCTTCAGCTAGTAGCTGCTATAGTATGAGCTAGTTTAATTAACTATTAAAACCACTTCTTCAGCTAGTAGCTGCTATAGTATGAGCTAGTTTAATTAACTATTAAAACCACTTCTTCAGCTAGTAGCTGCTATAGTATGAGCTAGTTTAATTAACTATTAAAACCACTTCTTCAGCTAGTAGCTGCTATAGTATGAGCTAGTTTAATTAACTATTAAAACCACTTCTTCAGCTAGTAGCTGCTATAGTATGAGCTAGTTTAATTAACTATTAAAACCACTTCTTCAGCTAGTAGCTGCTATAGTATGAGCTAGTTTAATTAACTATTAAAACCACTTCTTCAGCTAGTAGCTGCTATAGTATGAGCTAGTTTAATTAACTATTAAAACCACTTCTTCAGCTAGTAGCTGCTATAGTATGAGCTAGTTTAATTAACTATTAAAACCACTTCTTCAGCTAGTAGCTGCTATAGTATGAGCTAGTTTAATTAACTATTAAAACCACTTCTTCAGCTAGTAGCTGCTATAGTATGAGCTAGTTTAATTAACTATTAAAACCACTTCTTCAGCTAGTAGCTGCTATAGTATGAGCTAGTTTAATTAACTATTAAAACCACTTCTTCAGCTAGTAGCTGCTATAGTATGAGCTAGTTTAATTAACTATTAAAACCACTTCTTCAGCTAGTAGCTGCTATAGTATGAGCTAGTTTAATTAACTATTAAAACCACTTCTTCAGCTAGTAGCTGCTATAGTATGAGCTAGTTTAATTAACTATTAAAACCACTTCTTCAGCTAGTAGCTGCTATAGTATGAGCTAGTTTAATTAACTATTAAAACCACTTCTTCAGCTAGTAGCTGCTATAGTATGAGCTAGTTTAATTAACTATTAAAACCACTTCTTCAGCTAGTAGCTGCTATAGTATGAGCTAGTTTAATTAACTATTAAAACCACTTCTTCAGCTAGTAGCTGCTATAGTATGAGCTAGTTTAATTAACTATTAAAACCACTTCTTCAGCTAGTAGCTGCTATAGTATGAGCTAGTTTAATTAACTATTAAAACCACTTCTTCAGCTAGTAGCTGCTATAGTATGAGCTAGTTTAATTAACTATTAAAACCACTTCTTCAGCTAGTAGCTGCTATAGTATGAGCTAGTTTAATTAACTATTAAAACCACTTCTTCAGCTAGTAGCTGCTATAGTATGAGCTAGTTTAATTAACTATTAAAACCACTTCTTCAGCTAGTAGCTGCTATAGTATGAGCTAGTTTAATTAACTATTAAAACCACTTCTTCAGCTAGTAGCTGCTATAGTATGAGCTAGTTTAATTAACTATTAAAACCACTTCTTCAGCTAGTAGCTGCTATAGTATGAGCTAGTTTAATTAACTATTAAAACCACTTCTTCAGCTAGTAGCTGCTATAGTATGAGCTAGTTTAATTAACTATTAAAACCACTTCTTCAGCTAGTAGCTGCTATAGTATGAGCTAGTTTAATTAACTATTAAAACCACTTCTTCAGCTAGTAGCTGCTATAGTATGAGCTAGTTTAATTAACTATTAAAACCACTTCTTCAGCTAGTAGCTGCTATAGTATGAGCTAGTTTCCAACAAGTGGCAAGCTACATAGCTAACTAGCTAGCATTGACAGACGTGCTCACAACCGACAAAGTTACAGAACTTTTGACAGATAAAGGGCAAGTGGTTACGTACAAATTTCTTTTTCCCGTCTCCTTCCTCGTAAGTTCTCTTTGATTTCTTGTCCTTGCCGCCTTTGGGAGCCGCAGCCGAGGCACAATTCCCCGAATGTGGATCCATTGTGACTTGATTAAAGTTAATTTCCTCAAACGCGCAGCGAAAATATCCCCAGAATTTATACACCCTGTGGTATCAAAGTCCAAAAACACACACAAAAAACACAGACACCTCTATGTAAAGCTTAGTATAGTTGTCCTTTCTACGGTGAAAAATGAAGCACTGTGGCTTGCTCCCCTGTGGACGATATCTGCCGTGGGAGAGCAAACTAGTCCACATGTACTACGGCTTGACTGTGGCCAACTGGGAAGTGTGGCAATAAGTTAGCAGCTGCAGTTAGGCACTCTGACCAGTAGGGGGTCCCTGGTAAAGTTTGTCATCCAAAAATGCGCTCAGCTCACTCGAGTAGGCTAGGCTTCGAGAAAATAACTAATAAATACCCCACAGTTTAGGCTAGGCTAGCCTACTCTTGCGCGGTTATAGTTGACATTTAAATCAACCTAATTCAAAACATTTATTTGAATGGGAATGGTCTACCCTTTAAGTGGAAAAGGATAACCACACACTGGATTATCGCTCCCAACACATTATTTGAGCAACGTTTCGACCACACACGGTGACATTTTGCCTGAAGAAGAACCTGTATGGTCGAAATGTTGCTCAAATAAAATGTTGGGAGCTATAATTCAGTGTGCAGATATCATTTTCCTCTTACAGATTCGTATTTTTTAATCCTGTCTGGCCTAAAGTACAGATTGGATGTGCACACAGCTACTTTGCTATAATAGTTTCACTGTTCTACAAAATGCATAGGCTAACTTGACCAAAAACCGCCTGTCAATTGCTCCATCCATTGCTCCATCCATTCATGTTCTTGCTCATCTGTCCCTCCGTTTGGGCCTATACCAATATAGTGACCCAATGTTACCCCCATGCGGCACTATGATGTGATTGTGATGTGACCTGATTCTTCTCTCCACTACCCTGAAATGAACACGTTCTCGTGTAGGCTACACTCAACTGTAGGCTACGCTTCAGGGGAGTGTGGAGAACATGAATGAAGGGCGTGTGTGCGGGTGTGTTTGTGTTCCATTCACTAGTGGTTACTTTATTTTGTGACAGACATAGCCTAGCATAGCCTACGAAGGTTTAACTTTGATATCGTGATGCTTTCTTCTTACTGCTGTTAAATAAATAAAAATGCTCATTCTCCTAATTAGACTTGGTGAGGCAAACTAGGCTTAGGGCACCACCAAGTGGTAAATCAGTGAACAACAGTCTCATCTTGCTTGAGGAGCCAATCATATAGCCTCGCGAGACCACAAGTTACCAGTCATAGGCTCCAACATTCAAATCAGGTGGAAAAACCAGTGATTTGCTTATACGCTACTTTATAGAATACATAGCATACATTTTCATTGAGCCAGACGAATAAGGGCAGCCTACAGCAGCACCAGAGGCAGAGTAGACCTATTGTTTTATCTCCTACCACAAAATGAGCTGACTAAATTGACCAAAATTCAGACAGTCCTCCAACTGACGCAAATAGCCGAAGTGGTTGGTTGTTATTGTCACTTCATTGTCATTGCCCCCCCCCCCTCTCTCTATCTCTCTCTGTCTGTAACATACACGCAAACACGATTGAAGGGCTGCCAGCGCAAAACCATACTAGAAACCTCGTAAATTGTGAGGATGAGTTAAACCGAGCCGTGTGCGCATTTCAATCACATGGTGCTTGTCTCAGATAAGCAATGCTTGCATTTATGTATTCCATCGTCGTCATCATCATCATGTCTGCTCACGACCATCATCAACCTTCAATCATGAGTATGAATACATTAAAATATTTGGTCGATAATGGTGTTTAATCTTGGTTTACAGGAGCGTGGGGCTGTCGACTGTGTAACACAATACATTAGAGCGCAAAGGTATTACAGCAGTAATAACAAAATAGTTAAACAAACAATTAGCCTATATACACAATGGCATTTTAGTCCAATTCAAATTCCACAAGCAATTGCATATGGCAAAGTAACCACCTTACAAGACCAAGGGGCCCAGAACTGCCGCAGAAGTAGTCTGGCATGAGCGAGTATTTGTCTACATTACTGAAAAGGGCTACACAAAAGGCTAAGTTTGACTGTCTTATAAAGTGTCAGAAGCATTACTGCTCAGGTTACAGGAGCAGGGAGAGACAGTATGCAATGCTGATTATGGCCGATTTCTTAATTTCAGGAACAGACAGTAGGATAGCTACCCAACAAGGAGAACAATCCCGTCCTGCGGTTAATTTTTTCTTTCTCATGCCGTTGCTCTGAACCCTTACGGTAGAGGACCCATGACGTCATCAGTCCAAAGAAGGCCCCAAAGATGTGAAGCAGCATGATGCAAGGCTCCACCTGTCAGGGGACATCAATGTCATTTTATTCATACAAATCAATGCAGCACATAGTGCTTTACATGAAAAGAGATGGATAAAAACATGAATCATAGAAACAGAGTGAGAACGGATTTAAAAGAGACCATCAAATTGTGTAAAATAGAATTAAAACTATAACACCAAATCACATTCACAAAACTATAAAACCAGATCACATTCACATTCTCCTAATGACCAACAAATCAACAAGTAAATTATCAAATGAATCTGTCAATACACATTTACAGACACATAATCACAATCATTATCTTATTGCTGTAGCTAGGGGTTTACCCCTAGGCAGGTCTGGAGAATGAAGCCATTCAGCACAAAACCTGTGACCTCCAGGAGGGCAATGAGAAGGAGATGGACAGGATTGGTTTTCCCAAGTACCGCACCCATGGAAACGAGGGCGGAGGCTGCACACATCTCAGCAACAACCAAGCTGTCCGAAACACATTGAAACAGACACATAGTTGTTCAAGTCATTCATGTTCTTTTTTATTCCATGGAAATGATAAGACATCCTCGATAAATCAGATACCTTCTGATGTTTATCCTCATCTTTCTTCTGGGATACCATGGTTCAAAGCCATTCAGGATGACTGCCCACTGGACGGCCATGGCTGTCACCAGGAGGTTGAACCCAGAGCCACTGAAGCTGTATCTCACCAGGAATGTGGCCAGGAAGCCGAAACCAAGAATCACCATCACATTGACATCCTGGAACTCTGGTCAGTAGGCAAAGATAGAACATGTGTCCCCACAAAGACATATAACCAAACGGGCCTACCAGGCCCAGGGGCCCAAGAGCTCAGGGGACCCTTTGCATTTCTTGTGGCGTAGTCAAACGGCTTAGTCATTCATGTCAATAACAGAGCCCCAAAAATCCTGCTGAAAAACTGAAGCAACAGGCTAAATATTCACTTTGAAGATGTCACAAGAAAGAAACCATCATGATACTTTTTAAGTGCGTATTCACAGTACTTTAGAGGGGTTGAGTACTCCATGCAATATGGGCCCCTCAACTCTTTTGGGGAGAAATAGTTGAGGTCCCTCGAATCATAACCAAGCTGGGTAAAGCTGCATTTATCTTAAACAGGGTGTAATCTTCCTAGCCTCAGTATGCTCTCCTGTGAAATGTATCGCAATCCGAATATTCCAGTATACGACCCACTCTCTACATATTCCAGAGGGAAGCAAAAAAACAGTAATCACTCAATAGGCTGAGCAGTTATGCTACAGTAAGGTGGCCATGGTATTGCTAGACTCCTCAGGGCGTAAATATAGGATACAGAAGTAAACTAACTTTAACAGTAGGCCGAACAGGGGTCATTTGACACCACTGAATAAAAAAAGATATACATGTTTGTACTGTGGGGCAGCTGTGGCTCAGGAGGTAGAGCAGGTCATCCAATGATCATAAGGTTGGTGGTTCGAATCCCAGCTCCTCCCGACGAAGTGGGCGAGACATTGAACCCCAAATTGCTCCCATTGAACAGGCTAGCACCTTGCATGGCAGCTGCCATTGTTGTGTGAATGTGTGTGTGAATGGGTGAATGAGAGGCCTTCACTGTAAAGCACTTTGGATAAAAACACTATATAGTGCAGTCCATTTACCATCACTCTATCAAATTCAATAACCATCCTTTGATGACTTTTCCTAGATATGTTTTATCACCCAGTATCCTTACATTTTCAAAATCACACCAAGAAAAGCTAGTTTAGAGGAATTTTCAGACTTGAATAAGATTTACATTTCTATTTCAATTTAACTGTATAGTGAATGTAATAAGTATGAAGTGCATATTACATTCTGAATTACATGTATTGCTATAGTTCCTGACATTGGCAAAATGTTATAAGACATGACAAAGGGATCTTTTGGTGCAGCCTGCATGCTGAAATGGTGCTGAATATTAAATACACAGAACAACAATACTGTATATCCATCTGTGAAATAGCAGTCCATCATCAGGCCACCAAGAAGAACACAAGCACACCAGTACTGTTGACATGTGCTGTGTCATTCCATCTCCTCTGATGACTAACAGCATACAGGATCACAGATGAAGCCACCCAGGCTGGTTCATTTTACAGAAAACAGTTCTGGCTGTACCAAACACCATGCCCTCCCAGCCCTGTACCAAACACCATGCCCTCCCAGCCCTGTACCAAACACCATGCCCCTCCACGTCTGCCCTGTACCAAACACCATGCCCTCCCAGCCCTGTACCAAACACCATGCCCTCCCAGCCCTGTACCAAACACCATGCCCTCCCAGCCCTGTACCAAACACCATGCCCTCCCAGCCCTGTACCAAACACCATGCCCTCCCAGCCCTGTACCAAACACCATGCCCTCCCAGCCCTGTACCAAACACCATGCCCTCCCAGCCCTGTACCAAACACCATGCCCTCCACGTCTGCCCTGTACCAAACACCATGCCCTCCCAGCCCTGTACCAAACACCATGCCCTCCACGTCTGCCCTGTACCAAACACCATGCCCTCCCAGCCCTGTACCAAACACCATGCCCTCCCAGCCCTGTACCAAACACCATGCCCTCCCAGCCCTGTACCAAACACCATGCCCTCCCAGCCCTGTACCAAACACCATGCCCTCCCAGCCCTGTACCAAACACCATGCCCTCCCAGCCCTGTACCAAACACCATGCCCTCCCAGCCCTCTACCAAACACCATTCCCTTCCAGTTCTGCCCTGTAACAAGCACCATGTGTTATGGCTCGTTGGCAAAGGACTCAAAACACACGACTCAGGAGACAGCGGACGGTTTGCCCAGCGTCATCTTGAGCAGAGCGGTTGCTAGGTAGTTGTTGTTTCACGTAGTCTGAATTTAATCTGATTGGGCCAGGAATCAGATCCATCGCTACTGACTGGGCAGAAATAAACGAATGACTACGCAAACACTGATCTAGGATGGCTGGCACTAACCTGAGGTTAGGGATGAGAGGGACAGGCTGATCTCTCCCTGTTTGTTAATCATTAGTATTAATTAAGACTACTCTCCTGCTGTGACGGGAAGCAGATCTGTAGCCATGGCAACCCGAGTGCAAATCTGGCTCCTCCCGCCTCCTCTGCCCCCACAGCAGTTGTAATTTGTAATTTCTCAAAAGATTTTCTCAGTGTGAACCATTGTGTGCCATGGTTTGTAAGAAGGCTGGTGGTACCAATTTGTGAAAATATCAGTATTGGTCCCTGGCTGGACTATTCAAATTTGCAGGAATTATATATTTTCATGATTCATTCAGAGCATTTTGTAAATGAAGTGTGCACAGTATGTATACTTCACAAAACTGTTTATACTCTACTAATAAACTTAATTATACTGTCTGTTACTGGCCAAACGTTGAACAACAAAAAGGGGGGTGAAGAGTGCTAAAACCTGAGAATACCAATTTTCTCATTACTTGCTCACAACCTAACTTAGGAAAAGTAGAGAAACATCGAACCAAAATAAAAAGTTAAATCACTATTCAATTATGTTGAAAATCAATTTGGATTATGTAGGCCCGAATATAAGGGAGAGGTTAAAAAGGACTTCAGAAAGGGACTGAATGTAATAGCTCCAGTTTGTACCGCAGCACCTCCAGCACAGAGACACAGACACGTCTGAAACAGTAGCTCAAGCTGTAAGGATCTCTCTAGCACAGGTACTTGCCCTCAGAGGCCAGAGTATGGATCCCTGTCTGGGTGATTTCTGTGCTGAGAGTGAGTTAGCTTGGCTATTAACAGCTCAGAATACCTCCTAAAGGAATGGGGAACTGGTGTATTTCTCACCATCCTTAAGTTATATCGACACACACATTGCTAGCTGAGAGGAGCCTGGTCTTTTAAGTGGTCCAGTGGAAGGGATGTGTTAAGTGTCAAGCCCAGCCATGAAGAGAAATACTGCCATCTAGTGGTCTTAGAATGGATACTGGCTGAATAGCAGTGTGCATGGAAAGTCAAAATGTTCCTAAGACACCTCTCTCTCACTGAAAAAAGCGTTTTTCAGGCATGGAACACAAGAGGTGAAAAGGTGAATAAAAGCATTTCTACCACAATAATCTATGTTCTAATGATGACTCCTATAATGGTGCGTGCTCTTCTACATGGGAGAGACATTCATATTGACCAAAATAACTCGGGGCGCATGGAAAGTCAAAATGTTCCTAAGACCTCTCTCGTGTCCTAGCGTCCTGTATGCCTTCTCCTCTGTGTGGGCCGCCCCTCTCTCTCCCTCTCGCGTGTCCTAGCGTCCCGTATGCCTGCTCCTCTGTGTGGGCGGAGCCTCCGTTGAGGCTGTAGATACGCTGTGTCGTCTGTTTCGCCTCCCTGCAGCAGTGCCACCATCTCTGGAGACGTCTGCCTTCACTGAGCCATGATGCACCAGGTACAGTTAGACATGCTTTACTGAGCCATGATGCACCAGGTACAGTTAGACATGCTTTACTGAGCCATGATGCACCAGGTACAGTTAGACATGCTTTACTGAGCCATGATGCACCAGGTACAGTTAGACATGCTTTACTGAGCCATGATGCACCAGGTACAGTTAGACATGCTTTACTGAGCCATGATGCACCAGGTACAGTTAGGACATGCTTTACTGAGCCATGATGCACCAGGTACAGTCGGGACATGCTTTACTGAGCCATGATGCACCAGGTACAGTTAGACATGCTTTACTGAGCCATGATGCACCAGGTACAGTTAGGACATGCTTTACTGAGCCATGATGCACCAGGTACAGTTAGACATGCTGTACTGAGCCATGATGCACCAGGTACAGTTGGGACATGCTTTACTGAGCCATGATGCACCAGGTACAGTCGGGACATGCTTTACTGAGCCATGATGCACCAGGTACAGTTAGACATGCTTTACTGAGCCATGATGCACCAGGTACAGTCGGGACATGCTTTACTGAGCCATGATGCACCAGGTACAGTTAGACATGCTTTACTGAGCCATGATGCACCAGGTACAGTTAGGACATGCTTTACTGAGCCATGATGCACCAGGTACAGTTAGACATGCTGTACTGAGCCATGATGCACCAGGTACAGTTGGGACATGCTTTACTGAGCCATGATGCACCAGGTACAGTCGGGACATGCTTTACTGAGCCATGATGCACCAGGTACAGTTAGGACATGCTTTACTGAGCCATGATGCACCAGGTACAGTCGGGACATGCTTTACTGAGCCATGATGCACCAGGTACAGTCGGGACATGCTTTACTGAGCCATGATGCACCAGGTACAGTTAGACATGCTTTACTGAGCCATGATGCACCAGGTACAGTTAGACATGCTTTACTGAGCCATGATGCACCAGGTACAGTGAGACATGCTTTACTGAGCCATGATGCACCAGGTACAGTTAGACATGCTTTACTGAGCCATGATGCACCAGGTACAGTTAGACATGCTTTACTGAGCCATGATGCACCAGGTACAGTTAGGACATGCTTTACTGAGCCATGATGCACCAGGTACAGTGAGACATGCTTTACTGAGCCATGATGCACCAGGTACAGTTAGACATGCTTTACTGAGCCATGATGCACCAGGTACAGTTAGGACATGCTTTACTGAGCCATGATGCACCAGGTACAGTTAGGACATGCTTTACTGAGCCATGATGCACCAGGTACAGTTAGACATGCTTTACTGAGCCATGATGCACCAGGTACAGTTAGACATGCTTTACTGAGCCATGATGCACCAGGTACAGTTAGGACATGCTTTACTGAGCCATGATGCACCAGGTACAGTTAGACATGCTTTACTGAGCCATGATGCACCAGGTACAGTTAGGACATGCTTTACTGAGCCATGATGCACCAGGTACAGTCGGGACATGCTTTACTGAGCCATGATGCACCAGGTACAGTTAGACATGCTTTACTGAGCCATGATGCACCAGGTACAGTGAGACATGCTTTACTGAGCCATGATGCACCAGGTACAGTTAGACATGCTTTACTGAGCCATGATGCACCAGGTACAGTTAGACATGCTTTACTGAGCCATGATGCACCAGGTACAGTTAGACATGCTTTACTGAGCCATGATGCACCAGGTACAGTTAGGACATGCTTTACTGAGCCATGATGCACCAGGTACAGTTAGACATGCTGTACTGAGCCATGATGCACCAGGTACAGTTAGACATGCTGTACTGAGCCATGATGCACCAGGTACAGTTAGGACATGCTTTACTGAGCCATGATGCACCAGGTACAGTTAGACATGCTTTACTGAGCCATGATGCACCAGGTACAGTTAGACATGCTTTACTGAGCCATGATGCACCAGGTACAGTTAGACATGCTTTACTGAGCCATGATGCACCAGGTACAGTGAGACATGCTTTACTGAGCCATGATGCACCAGGTACAGTTAGACATGCTTTACTGAGCCATGATGCACCAGGTACAGTTAGACATGCTGTACTGAGCCATGATGCACCAGGTACAGTTGGGACATGCTTTACTGAGCCATGATGCACCAGGTACAGTTAGACATGCTTTACTGAGCCATGATGCACCAGGTACAGTTAGACATGCTTTACTGAGCCATGATGCACCAGGTACAGTTAGACATGCTTTACTGAGCTCTCTCTCAGCTGGCGGTCCCCTCCCTGTTCTGGGGGCTCTGTGTGGTGAGATGAGATGAGAGCGAGGCACAAAGACGACAGCATGTAGGGGGTCTGGGAGGAGACACGATGCATGGTTCAGTCTGGGAGGGGCGGTCCACGCGGGGCGGGGGTGCAGGAGCAGGAGGAAGCATTGGTAGGGGAAACTCTGGACATAATTGATCTAATAACAGCGCTGATCTGCATTCTCTTATTCAGGGCTTTGTGTGAACAGACGTGTGAGTTAGTAGGTGATAGTGGCTCATTTGCAGCCAGTCCTATAATAATAATAATAATAATAATGCATAACATTTGTATAGCGTGTTTCTGGGTACCCAAAGTCACTTTACGTAAGTAAAAATTCATAAATGAATGTGGTAGTGAGTGAATCGACTTTTAGATGCCTGTTCTTGCGCCTGTCCAACTCAAGAGGAAGTGCGTTTGAGCGGGAGGGTAAGTGATGGTCCCGTCCTTGGCTGGAGGAATGTAGGCCTCAACGCAGGCTGAGTGTGTCTGTGAATGTATGCCTCAATGCAGGCTGTGTGTGTCTGTGAATGTAGGCCTCAACGCAGGCTGAGTGTGTCTGTGAATGTAGGCCTCAACGCAGGCTGAGTGTGTCTGTGAATGTAGGCCTCAACGCAGGCTGAGTGTGTCTGTGAATGTAGGCCTCAACGCAGGCTGAGTGTGTCTGTGAATGTAGGCCTCAACGCAGGCTGAGTGTGTCTGTGAATGTATGCCTCAACGCAGGCTGAGTGTGTCTGGAGGAATGTAGGCCTCAACGCAGGCTGAGTGTGTCTGTGAATGTAGGCCTCAACGCAGGCTGAGTGTGTCTGTGAATGTAGGCCTCAACGCAGGCTGAGTGTGTCTGTGTATGTAGGCCTCAACGCAGGCTGAGTGTGTCTGTGTATGTAGGCCTCAGGTTGAGTGTCTCTGTGCTGGTGAGCTGCAGTAATAGGATTGGGGGAAGCTGTAAAGCCTCTGGGCAGAAAGCTGCCCTCATACCTTGAGCCCCGATTACAACTGCCACGAGAAGAAGCCTCTCTCTCTCTCTCCCCTCGCTCTCCAAAGAGATCACACACACCCCTCCCATTCCTGTGGCCGAGGCGTCCCTCAGGGGCCGTGTGTGTGTGTGTGTCTGTGTGTGTGTGTGTGTGTGTGTGTGTGTACTAGGGATGTTAACAGTTAATCGACTATTGATTAATTGCCGATAAGAATTTACTTGAGTAAGATTCGGTAACTCGATTAATTGGTTGTTAATGGAATGGAGCTATTTCTTTTGGAACGAACGTTTTCAACAGGAGTTGTGTGGAATGTGATCATGATTTAAGGTCTGACTGCACACATTTTAACGACACAGCGGAAGAAGACACAAAAATGAAGCGAGCAAAGCGCAGTCCAGCGTGGGACGTTCTTATCAATTAATCCACTATTGTTTGTTAACAGTTATTGATTAATTAAATTCCTTGAAATTTGCAACCCGTGTGTGTGTGTGTGTGTGTGTGTGTGCCAGTGTTAAGTGGTGTGTGTTAAGGAGACCCCTATAAATCGGCCACAGATGGTCATCAAGTCATGTGATCAGACAGATGGCAGAAGGCAGATATAGATAGATATATTGTAGGCCTATTTATAGACAGATGTATAGATAGAAAGGCCCCTGGTAAACAATTCTAACGGTCAGTGTGTGTACCAGGGGCCTTTCTAACGGTCAGTGTGTGTACCAGGGGCCTTTCTAACGGTCAGTGTGTGTACCAGGGGCCTTTCTAACGGTCAGTGTGTGTACCAGGGGCCTTTCTAACGGCCAGTGTGTGTACCAGGGGCCTTTCTAACGGTCAGTGTGTGTACCAGGGGCCTTTCTAACGGCCAGTGTGTGTACCAGGGGCCTGTCTAACGGTCAGTGTGTGTGTGTACCAGGGGCCTTTCTAACGGCCAGTGTGTGTACCAGGGGCCTTTCTAACGGTCAGTGTGTGTACCAGGGGCCTTTCTAACGGCCAGTGTGTGTACCAGGGGCCTGTCTAACGGTCAGTGTGTGTGTGTACCAGGGGCCTGGTAGACACACACACATCATTCAATTAGGGGGTCCTACATCAGGCATGGGGGTCTGGTCTTAGGGGGTCTGCAGCGGGACACCGTGTGCCATGGCCATATTCATATTGTGGAGCACACAGAAGCCATTATGATGTTTCATACTCCTTCAGGCCGATATTGCCGTGTTCCCCCGGTGCTAGAAAGACACCGCCATCGACCTTTCAACAGGCCTAGTGAACGCTCCATCGACCTTTCAACAGGCCGAGTGAACCCGTCCATCTGGTGCGCCCATGGGCCCGGTGGTCATTTTGCTCCTGTTGGATGGCGGGGTTGGTTCTGGGGGTCATGAGCCATGGCCTCGGTGGATAACCTTGATCACCCACGGATGAGATGTTTTAATAACTGTACTCACCATAGACAGAGCATTGTAAACATGTTGCAACACTCGAGTCATCCATCTTGAACAGCTCCTCCTCGGAGAGGCGCTCCCTCGGAGCTGGAGTGAGTCGTTCCTTCCTCCGGGCCATTCAGCAGTCAGACAGTATGTCTAGTTGCCTTCCAGGGACAATAAAGATGTTCTAAATATAACAAATAAAGATGTTCAGAATATAGACTGATTTTCAGATCTTAAAAGTCAATTTGATATCAAATTGATATCAAGCACACACATACACACACACATGCACACTATTGCTTACAAAGATGGGGTCCTTTTTGAGGCAGGCTTCAGTGAACTCTGTGCAGCTCTTGGATGAACTGTATGAACACGCTGGTGTCTCTTTAAGTGTCCTAAAGAAGTGAAGTTCTTTCCACACTGGTCACAGTGGTATGGCTTCTCTCCTGTATGAACACACTGGTGGGTCTTTACTTGTCCTGACTGAGTGAAGTTCTTCCCACACTGGTCACAGTGGTATGGCTTCTCTCCTGTATGGACACGCTGGTGTCTCTTTAACTGTCCTAAAGAAGTGAAGTTCTTTCCACACTGGTCACAGTGGTATGGCTTCTCTCCTGTATGGACACGCTGGTGCATCTTTAAGTGTCCTGACATAGTGAAGTTCTTTCCACACTGGTCACAGTGATATGGCTTCTCTCCTGTATGAACACGCTGGTGTGTCTTTAAGTGTCCTGACATAGTGAAGTTCTTTCCACACTGGTCACAGTGGTATGGCTTCTCTCCTGTATGAACACGCTGGTGTGTCTTTAAGTGTCCTGACATAGTGAAGTTCTTTCCACACTGGTCACAGTGGTATGGCTTCTCTCCTGTATGAAAACGCTGGTGTGTCTTTAACTCTCCTGACTGAGTGAAGGTCTTCCCACACTGGTCACAGTGGTATGGCTTCTCTCCTGTATGAACACGCTGGTGTCTCTTTAAGTGTCCTAAAGAATCGAAGTTCTTTCCACACTGGTCACAGTGGTATGGCTTCTCTCCTGTATGAACACGCTGGTGCATCTTTAAGTGTCCTGACTGAGTGAAGGTCTTCCCACACTGGTCACAGTGGTATGGCTTCTCTCCTGTATGAACACGCTGGTGTGTCTTTAAGTGTCCTGACATAGTGAAGGTCTTCCCACACTGGTCACAGTAGTATGGTTTCTCTCCTGTATGGACACGCTGGTGCATCTTTAACTCTCCTGAATGAGTGAAGGTCTTCCCACACTGGTCACAGTGGTATGGTTTCTCTCCTGTATGGACACGCTGGTGCATCTTTAAGTGTCCTGACTGAGTGAAGGTCTTCCCACACTGGTCACAGTGGTATGGCTTCTCTCCTGTATGAACACGCTGGTGTGTCTTTAAGTGTCCTGACATAGTGAAGTTCTTTCCACACTGGTCACAGTGGTATGGCTTCTCTCCTGTATGAACACGCTGGTGTGTCTTTAAGTGTCCTGACATAGTGAAGTTCTTTCCACACTGGTCACAGTGGTGTGGCGTCTCTCCTGTATGAACACGCTGGTGTGTCTTTAAGCTTCCTGACTGAGTGAAGGTCTTCCCACACTGGTCACAGTGGTATGGCTTCTCTCCTGTATGAACACGCTGGTGTGTCTTTAAGTGTCCTGACATAGTGAAGTTCTTTCCACACTGGTCACAGTGGTGTGGCGTCTCTCCTGTATGAACACGCTGGTGTGTCTTTAAGCTTCCTGACTGAGTGAAGGTCTTCCCACACTGGTCACAGTGGTATGGCTTCTCTCCTGTATGAACACGCTGGTGTGTCTTTAAGTGTCCTGACATAGTGAAATTCTTGCACACCTGGGGCAAGGCTGACATCACTTCTGGGATTGAGAGTGAAAGAGACACACAAACATTAAAATGATTATCACACATTTAGTACAAGTTCAAATACTGTATCGGATGATTATATGTAGCTAGCGAAGGTGGGGGGGGGGGGGGGGGGGGGGGGGGGGACACACACAACCACATGACGACTTCAGATTGTGGACAGTAGAGAGTAGAGAGAAAGATATGCAACAGGTTCCTCTGGCTGAGCTCGGAGGGAAAGCGACAAAGAAGTGACAAAATCTAAATAGGAGAGAGGAGAGAAAACATGTAATACGTTGAAGCCCACGGTGTTAACTTAGATAGCTAGAATAAGCTAGCCAGCACTCCTTAACTAATGTCAAGCTACCATGTTCCATGGCAACTAAGAGCATTCCATTCTGTTCATAGATAGCGTGGCTGCCTAATATCGGCAGTTTGCGTGCCCCACAACAGCAATTTGCACAGGCGCCATTGCAGTGCATCACATACTGTCCCCTGTATCGTTGCATCCATGAGTGTCCTGAATTTCACGCTGTATGCCCACGTCTTGCCTGCTGTCTGGCACCATGGGAAAAAGACAGAGGAGAGAGGGAAGGCCGGAAGAGGAGAGCTACTTGGACAGCGGTTACTATTATGACTAGCAGACCTCTGGTTGTTTCAGGTTTAAGGAAAATAAGTGGATGAGAGAGAGATGGAGGAGAAGACAGAGGGAAGGAGAGTCTAGGACAACTACCTCTAGTGGTGCTCTTTTTGTCCCAGAAGTAGTCGAAGGAGATGCTCTTGTATCTGTACTCCTGTCCGTACCAGACCAGCAGCTCCTCCCTGACAGCCAGCAGCCGACAGCAGCGATACAGGACCCCTTCACGGTACTGAAACCAGGTTCTGCTCTTCCTCAGTACAGGCACAGTTCACATACCTAGGAGAAAGGGGGGATGGTTTCTTAAAGGAATGCTGTAGGGCTTGACTTTGTAGCCTTTAATCACATGTAATATGTCTCCTGTTTACAGTAAACATGCACAGATTCAGAAAATTGTGTTATTTGAGCAATAAAGTGCAGAAAACAAAGTTCCTGGTTACGATTGCGCAATATTTGAAAAGACTGCGATTCCCAACATGCCTTGCGTGACACTGAGCCATTTCACCTCCACCCAACTACCGCCCCCGCTCAAGTCCAACCCCCACCCCCCACCCTACATCCATGCCCCCACCAGAACGCGAACAGCTGTAAATCAGTTCTAGAGTCAAGAAAAAACACCAACAATGACCAAATCGTGTATAGTGTGTGGATGCAAAGATAACTTACTCCCGCAGGTCTGGCGTTTTCATGGCTTACCTGTACGAGACCCTCAACTCTGCAAGCAGTGGCTATCGGCTATCAACAGCCCTCTTTACCCCCCCAACACACCGACAACAGGTTACAAAAACATTCTGACATGCAGCCAGCACTTTCGCCTGGATGACTTCGAGGGTCATTTGGCAGATACGTTGATGGGAACGGCGCTAACAAGTCGTCGAAAACTGAAGGCGGGCGCAGTTCCGTCCATTTTCCCGGCCCCAGCACCACCGGCATCTACCGTTAGCGTAGCCCCAGCACCAGCTACCGCGAGCGTAGCCCCAGCACCGGCATCTACCGTGAGCGTAGCCGTTACCTTCCACGGTCCTAGCAGTGATGTTGCTCACCAACGCAAGAGACAAGTTGTTGAACAACCACTGACATCTACACCTAGCAAAGTCCCACGAACTCAGGTCAATGTAAATAAATACATTTTTTTTAATAGCTAATGTGGTGACTAGTGTAGGCTAGCTACACTGCTGTTCTGAGTAGGCTAACTTAGCTAGCTGGAAGGCAACACTTCATGGAAATCTGTTCCATTTCACTGGACATAATTGGCTGGGAATAACTAGTGTGAGACGGCAGAATATTATCAAATTCAAGGTGGTAAACCATATATTTTACCTGTTGTATTCATGGCAAAACGGTATACAGTTTGTGAAGGCTGATTCTAGCCATGGGTGCCTGAGCATATAAATAGATATATAGCTTTTTATTTATAGCCTACTGTTTTTTTTACTGTACTAATTACATTCATATATACTACAGGGAGCATCTGGATGTGGAAGAAACCCTGCTGTGTTGCCAGAGGAGGAAATGGATTCTAGCTTCACCAGTATGGAGTCTTTAGATGTCCGCCAGGATACCACACAGGAGTCTAGCTTTAGACCAGACTTTACTTCAGGCAGTAGCCCTCCCTCAACCAGTGATTCTGGTGGTGATTCTGGTGAGGAAACAAGAAAAATGCACTGGCAAGAGCCAAAAGTTATAGTCTCAGAGTCGAAAGTGCTTGAATTGATGAGGTTTTGCCAAATATGCCTCAAAGTCATTGAGAAAAAAGAAGTCTCCTACATGGGTTCTCAAATGAGGGTGAAATGGGAGTGTGAGACAGGCCACACTGGAACATGGACTTCCTGCATCTCAGAACGTGGAATGCCGCAGTCCAACCTCCTCATTGCAGCTGCTCTGTTGTTCACTGGTAACACATACACCAAGTTGGAGGAATGGGCAAAGCTGATCAATCTTCATATATTTGGCAGTAGCACCTTCTATGCCATGCAGAACAGCTACCTGCATCCTGTCATTCAAGCTGAATATGACCGGCAGCGAGAAGCCCTCTTGGCCAAGATGTTTCTGGAACAGGAAGACGGCCTGCAGCCACAGCTGTGTTCCGATGGTCGCTCGGACAGCCCAGGGTTTAATGCCAAATACATAACCTATACTTTCATGGCTGACCCTAGCAAGGAAATTGTCCATTCTGAGTTAGTCCAGGTAAATAAAAGAGAAATTCATCCATCTATCCATCCATCTTTCTTTATATTGATTATTTAGTAATTGTACAAATTGTATGTTATTTGTTGTGTCCTTAGGTGACAGAGACAACCAGCTCAGTGGCCATGGAAAGTCTTGGCTTCAGACGTGGAATTAACACCCTAATTGACACTGGCTTAAATGTGGAGGTGTTGGCAACTGATCGTTCCACAAGCATAAAAAAAATCATGCGTGAGGAATATCCATCAATCCAGCATGAGTTTGATATTTGGCATACCTCCAAAAGTGAGTATTGTACCACATCAAAGATTAGTTGACATAATTTTGGGAGTAGAGGGCCTATGAGGTGGTTAATTGACATAAAATGCTGGTGACTGGGCTCTGACATTTGAACTGAGGGATGGGGGTTCTGGAGTGGTGGATATGGAGTCAGGACTGTATCATTGTCTTTCAAATTGACAGTACAACGCAGGTCATGGGTCTGGCACAAGTCTAGTGGGGAAAGGGGCTTTCTGTTTGTAATGTGCAGTGTATTGTGGGTGGAAGTCCACATGCTCTTATATCCTTTGCATTGTCTTGTATTTACACAGGTATCCAAAAGAAATTGATCACCAAGGCCAAAAAGAGAGGACGTGCAGCTTTAAAGCCATGGATTCGGTCTGTAAGGAACCATCTCTGGTTCTCTTGCGCCAAAGCAGGAGGAGATGTTGGGGTATGTTATGGCCTTGTATGTCTTATGGCCTTGTATGTCTGTCTCTGTGCTGGTCTGTCGGTTTTGTTCTTGTCTGTTTCCCCCAGATGTTCCGATGTGTGTGTGTGTGTGGTTCACAGCAGCTTCCCCAACACTGTCTATTTCATAATGTCTTGGAATGCATGTGCCATATTTTAAATTATTATTCTTTTTAGAAACTGAAGTCGACCTGGAACTCGATTCTACACCACACAGTGGATGAGCATACATGGACCGAAGGAGGGACAGAGCACCACTGTCTTCACCCACCTATCACCACTGAAGACCGGGAGAAGAAAAAGTGGCTTTGCAAAGAATCTGAGGAATACCACGAACTGGCTGCTGTGGTCAACGATAAAAACCTCCAGAAGGATCTTGATCACATGGGGCGTTTCAAACATACAGGTCAGTGGTATTGTCTTGCCTTGGCTAAAAGAAGTGCCAGTCGCTGCTGCTTACCACATCTTGGTGAAGTAGGCTCGGCTTTCAGTTCTATAAAGATTACACATCTATGATGAATTGAACAATGCAAATTTCCACTTGTTCATAATAAAGCTATATCAAGTATATACTGGAAGTGCTGACTCTGAAACGTGATTTTCTTTAGATGCCGCTAGTCCGGTCTATAGGACTCGCCATCACCTATATTTTTGTATGGGGCTCTAGTTTTTCAGCCTGATGTTGTTCTAGGGTGCATTTTGCCTTTAAAAACAAACTGGTAAGGGAGGGAGAGATGGAAGGAAGGAAGGATGAAGGAAGAGAGGGAGGGAGAAAACCAAGTGGGTGAGATGTAGGGTCTGACTGTATGGAGGGAGGGAGGGAAGGAAACTTTCAAGACTGGAGAGGTGGTTTATTTTGAGTGGGAGCAGCAGAATAGATTCTGGAAATCTGAGAAATGAACATGTGTTCATATTTCTTCACCTGATTGTAATGCCTAATTATTCTACAGTTTACACATGCAAAGATGGGTCCATCCCTGATCTCTAAAAAGTCCTATTCTGCCTATTTTTGTCCTGTTTAATTGTTCATGAAATTGTTCCTTTAACATAACCTGTAAGAGCCAAATTCAGGTTAATTGGGTCAATGTGTTGCTCCTCCCATGTTAATAGGAACTGATGATATTTAGGTAGGAACTCACCTGTTGTTGGCTAGGTGTTGCTGCAGTTTTTGATCACACACACACACACAAACATGCGTACCGGGTTGTTTGCTGGATTATTGGATTATTGACTATGGAAGGACAATAAATGGACCATGTATTCGCACAGCAGTTTATTGTCCGACTACTTTATCAACAAACACGGTCACGTAAAATGTGTCAATTAGATCAATCCGGAGCAGCAGCGCCATAGTGGCTTAAAGCACTAGGCTTAGCCTTCACGTAGCCTTTTTATTTGCATCTGATTGTATATAGGCCTCTGGATTCATTTCTAGTTGCTTCTCTATGAACTTCCTTCTATTAGTTATATCACACAGTCCCTTATCATGTCTGGATCCTGCTGTTTCTGTCTCTCTAGTGGCATGCTGTTCAGCATTATGCTCATCTCTGGTTGCGTGTGGATCTCTCTCCATCTGTCTCTGCCTAGACGTATGCTTTCTAAGAGCTTCTTTATCTCTGGTTGCTTGTGCGTCTGTATCTATCTGTGTAGCTCTGCTGGCTGGCTGCAGCATGTTTAGTTCTGTCTGCTTGCGTCCCTCTCTGGGGTTGTTTTGTCCCTCTGCTACTTTCTCTTTTACTGTCTCTTCTCTTTTCTCACTAAATACATGTCATAGTTGGACTGGCAATTAATGGACTAATTGAGCTGCTAAATGATTTCCTTTTTACAGGTTTTGCAAATGTCTTTTACAGTTTGGTTAAGATGTTCAAACATATTGGTTTTTGCTTTTGTTGAGTGTGAAGTGACCCAAGTTCTCTTTTTATTCCTGCTGTTTACTTTCATCCATTCTTGGTCTTTAGTATTTTGTATATATTTTTTAATTTGACTATTATTTAACGAAGGGAGCCCACTCTGGTCCAGCAAGGTCTCAGAGTTTTCCTGTAGTGTTGGCCCTCATCTTTGAACAGGTTTATTTATTTTTTTATCCTAATTCTCTTTTGATGTTCATCAGATTTATCTCTTGGCCTGTAGTCTTTATCAGATTTATCTCTTGGCCTGTAGTCTTTATCAGATGTATCTCTTGGCCTGTAGTCTTTATCAGATGTATCTCTTGGCCTGTAGTCTTTATCAGATGTATCTCTTGGCCTGTAGTCTTTATCAGATGCATCTCTTGGCCTGTAGTCTCTTATTAGGCATTCCATAACCTCACACACACCAACATCTCAAGTACAACTCTCAGGCCACGCTGAGCTCAATTTTTTAGTGTGTTTTGTACATTTTCCAGAAGTTCTCTCAATGTCCTTTAATAGTGTTTGATGTTTGCATCCCACAATGGCCAGTAGTGATGGTATATCCATTGTTTACCTACTTTGTATTTCTGATTCAAACTTCTTAAACTAGAGTTTTTCTTTTGAGAGTTTAGTTTTGCTCCAGGTCTGTGTCTGCCCTAGTGAGCAGATAGCCCTCCCCAATTTGAAAAGCTCTGCTCTTTTCTGTGGAGAATCACCACTATTTTAGATTAGGTAGGGGACTTATGCTCCGCCTATCCTATAGGCGTACTTGTATTTCCTGGTGGGTCTGTTTGTCTCTGAGCTTTCAACAGTATGGTACACTTCTCTGCCCCCTTTTTACACTGCGCCACTAAATAGCGTGGCAAGTCGCAATAAAATAACATTTTTTTTACAATATAAATATACAAGCATTTCAGCAAATTCCAGTGATAGGAAATGCAACTTATACACAATTACACAGACTTTCTCCCAGATGATCTAACATCTACCATTTGATTCACAAAACATGTTCAGCTATAATTAACCTGTTAAAACTAAGATGCCTGGATAAAAAATAATGTCTCCAATGGATTTATTTGACAAAAACAGGTTAATATGCAAGCCGGTTTTCATTTCATTGCATTTCACATAAACGTGAACTTGTTCGTGGACGCCCGTAGGACAGAAAAGCACAACTGCGCAAGTACAAAAGCTACCGGAAATAGCCAAATGACTACAAATGTAACCAAGATGGCGCGGTTCAATAGGGTTTCACTTTAGATTCCTGGGGGCTTGGGCTCCACCCTCCTATGGGCTCGCTCTCGCTCCTCACTGCTCAATCAATCAAAGCTTTATTTGTACAGCGCTTCGTCCCCACGAGTGGCGAAACCGCAAAATCCGACACCAAGTGACGTAATCTAAGCAGTAGGTGGCGATATAACGTCAAAAGTAAAGGCCCTTTTAACCAATCAGAAGCCAGAGTCAATACCGGAACAGAAGCGCGGAAAGGGAAATACGAAAACACAAACAACAATGGCGACTCACAGGGCAGAATCTTTTGTTTGGACAGATAGTGAGGTAGAATTGCTCCTTAATGTCACCAATGAATACAATGTAAACACAATAAAAATAAAATAACTATTTGCTCGTTCGGGCGCCTCTGTTCGTTGACCAGGTTAAGCAGCTGGATATGACACCCAAAGACTGCCAACAGCATGCTAATAAGTAGCAACAACATTTTTCTTACGTTTACCATTTTACCTCAACCACTAACACATACGCAACCGCTGAAACCGGAATTGGACTCCGGTTTCAAACGAACACGGTTTCAGGGGCCCGAAAGCGCGGTTGCATGTGGACGAACAGAACCGCGAAGACAAAGGCACGGGTGCAGAAGTACACGGGCTCGTGTGATCAATGCATAGGCTACTAAAACCCCCTCCCATGAATTAAGAACGGTCCCTAAGATCACGATTCATCAGCTAGCGTGTTGACTTGGCTCCAGGCTTAAAACCCTTTAATGATTTTAAAGAACGAACCCTAAATGTATGAGAAATTCACTTTCTAAACCGAAGCCCAAAACCGTTGAGCTCTATTCGTAAATATAAAAATGAACATACAACTTACCGAATTGAAGATTGTTGTAGCCTACAGTGAAAGGTTGGTGAAGAGGTTGTGATGGAAACGTGTGTTTTCTAAAAAGAATTAAGAGCCTGTCTCTTGTTTCCTTCAGATGGATTAAAGGATATGCTATTCCAAATCTTTACAGGCGTGACAAACGGGGAAAAGGTCCCAAGGTAGAGAGAGATGGATTACAAACAGTCACGGCTACTTGACTACTTCTTTTGAAAGCCCTTAGCCAATCGGTGAAAGCCGGGAACAATGACGCGTTGAAACACGAGTAGCTAAGTGGCTCAATGCAAGAATGTCTGTCTGCGGGTTGGAGCTCTCTTGTTTAGGGTGAAAGGTGATCATGATTATAAGGGCCCACTAGCAAGCAGGGCCCACAAAAAAAACAAGTGGTCCCTCTTTCTATGATGAAATTATTCTGCATGTAGATCAGTCACACTAATGCTGCATCACAATTCAAATTAAGACACACATAATGCAATACAGATGAAAAAAGTTGTAATTTACTGAGCAATATCCCCCTTCTTAAATGGTTTGGTCCATGCCATGGTTCAATATCCCCCTTCTTAAATGGTTTGGTCCATGCCATGGTTCATGCTGGCAAGTCTCTCCTCTTTTTACATTAACGTCACTATACAGGCTGGGTGTCAAATACTAGCACTAATAGCCTAACGTTCAATCATAAACATCAAGCCCATACATAAATCCGGGCACCAGAAAAGAGTGGAGAGAGAGGCCAGGAGAAAAGGCAGCAGACTGGGAGCCCATAAGCATTTTTTCCCACAAGAAAGCTGAGAGTAGCTGTGTTAAGACGGTCAGTCAGTTGCCCGCGGTCTCACATTAACCATGACAACGAGAGCCGTTAGCCTAGTGTGTGAAGAAAGTGCTAAGCTAGGTAGTTAACGTTAGCTAGTAAGCTTATGTTCTGGTAACAACTCGATCTGGTTAGCTAGCTGCTAGATAACGTTAGCTACCATTAACTAGACAGCTAGGAGCTACAGTGCTAGCCACCAGCCAACTACTGTTCTGGTAAGCTAGCTGCTAGATAACATTACGCTACCATTAACTAAATGACAGATTAACTAGACAGCTACTACAGTTCTAGTAAGCTAGCTTTCACTAGCCAGCCTCAACCACTGCACTGTTCTAGTGAGGTGGCTACTGTTAGCTAGCTTGCCAGCTGGCACACTTGCAAATACTTCCCATGCAAATAAATACATACAGTGTCCGTGGGTGAAGCGTGGTGGTGTCAGCGTGGTGGTGTCCGTGGGTGAAGCGTGGTGGTGTGAAATGGCGCGCAGCATCCCTACTAACACAGTACGTAAAACTGACGGGACACATTGGTGTAATTGTGGTAATTTTGCGACGTCACCAGCAGCGGACCTAGCTGACACCTAGCTGACACTTGCCTTTTCAGTCGCAAAATAACCAAAATAGCCGTCCTCAAGTACACTGTAAGGGAACGTAGCCGCCACTGCTGCTTAAATCCGTAACTACGATGTAATTAAATAACGTGACAATGTGGTTAGATCACAGTCCCAATCTGACTTTATTGGAAATGTGTCACAGTGGGTCAGAACATTTGTAAATTACTTAGGTTTTAAAATAAATTTTGAAGTCATACAGTTACAGAATTGTAATATTGAGGAGAAATCCTGCATGTCTGTTTTGTGTGTAATTTCTCATTTACAGTAAATATTAACACTAAAGATTTGCAGTCTAGGCCTAATAAAAATAATGATAAAAAATATGCCTATGAATAAACTCCTAATTTTGCAACCTAAATGTGAGCAATGAACGCTGAGCAGTGAACGTAGAATGCAAGGCATTGGGCTACTTTAGGTGACAATATTGAAGAACTAGACAAACAAGTTACACACTCTGTGCCAGTAGGTGGCGGTATGCACATTAAAGTTGTTTGCGATCCGCCACTAAACCCAGCGAAGAAGAAGAACTAAACTTCCGCTCCGTTTTCAAACAGAAATGATTGAGAAAGACCAACACGCCCGCGACAACACAGATCATGTAAGTATCTCAATTTCAATGTATACATACATACTATGTATTTTGGTATCGTCCCAGATAAAACACCAACGTTATGTGCAAGCTACCCTTTTGTAATGATTCTCTATCTGCAGATGCTCTCTTTCCAATGTTGGCTAACTAGCTAGCCAGCTAACGTGATTAGCCTTTTTCTGTACATGGCTAGCTAAGTAGCCTACGTAAAATTACTCTCGCAATTATTGTTAAAACGTTCGCTTTTGTGTAATTGTAGCTTAAATTATAATGTTGGCTTGGCAACGTGAGAATATTTCAGTTGTGTACACTATAACTTTTATGAAGTGTTGTTGTGGGCCATTGTTTCCTAATTACGGGCTCGCGCGAGCTCCTGCACGTTCGTACTGTTTCATCGCTTGGAATAAAATGCGATAATTAGCTTACTCATTGATTTCGCATTAACCCACGACACCGTTAGTATGTGTTTGTTTTTAGGCATTCATTTTTCCGATTTTAACGTTAACAATACTAGAAGCCCCAACAACGGAGCTAGGCTAGCTAGCAGGATTTGTTATAGCAGCCATCTTGGCTTTTGGCACGTGGTCCTGTGGAGTGTGCATGTCAGCCAACGAGAGGGTCACCCACCCACTTTCTCTCTCTCTCCCCCTCTCTCCCCTCCCATGCTCTCAGTTGCCAACCTCCCAGTTCTTGTTTGAACTGAGCAAGAAGCAGGTGAGCGGGGCAGGAAGAGGCGCTAAGACGGGGACAGGCGTGGCCAGCGGCAGTCCTGGGACAGCACCACAGGCTCTGTGAGTCTTGTTCAGTTGAATGCCCTCATGAGTATTAACAGAAGAGCACCATATACATATGCACACATACACTCTAACATGTCGCTCTCTCCTCAGCTCAGCCCAATGGTCTCTGATGGTTCTGTCTGGCCAGCCCTTAGGTGGAGAAACACCTGATCATCAATATAGGCAGGCACACGTAAGTACAAATGCACATACTTTTTCATAGACGGGATAAACAAATGGGAATATTGATATTGAGTTAGCGGTAGACATGTGAGATTCATAAGACGCATCACTGACGCCAGTGACGCCACAATATCAGGGAAATTGAGCAATTGCTTCCCTGTAGTGCAAACTTGCAAGATTCGCTCAGTTATTAACCCTTCTTGCCTTTTTTGTTGTTGGTTTTCTCTCTCCTCCTTCCTCTCTGTGCAGTTCTCCTGTGTGCTGAGCCGCTATCCCATGTATTGCCACTGCTGACAGGGTAGAGCTCAGCCCCATGCAGAAGTGAGTGATGAGGAGAGGGAAGATCATTTTCCCGTTTTTTTCCCCTCCAGTTTTAGGAACCGTCTCAAGAATGTGTTCCCCACTTTTATGCCTTTAAATCAGGGTTGGAGTATTCCAGGTGTGGCCATGGCCATGAACACCAGTAGAGGAGGGAACCAAGTGTCTCATTCTCTCTCCACAGTTGTGTGGTTGTAACCCCCCACTAGCTACATATTCATTCAATCTTTATTTAACCTCGTGAATCAATTGAGAGTAAGCTCTCATTTACAATGACGTATAATCACTCTATATTTGAACTTGTACTACAGGTGAGATAATCCTTTTTAATGGTCTCTCTCATTGCTGTGCAAGACTTGGGTGTTCTCCTGCTCTGAGTGCCCATTCTCCTATACCTCCCAGATCTACCTCCACAAGCACATCAAGAGGAGCCATGACAACCTCTGTCTCTGCTGAGGAACACACAGAGCATTATGAAGTAGCCAGTGCCTTGGCGAAGGTGTTTGAGCAGCAGTCATCAATGGATTAACTCCCAAGACACAAGGAAGAGACAGCGCAACACACGCTATGACTCCAGTGACGAAGGTAATATAATAAAGTGCATTCAACAGTCCCAAAAGAGTACTACTTGAGTTGACTAATCTGAGCTAATTTACCTCTACTATATGTTCCAGTGCCCAGGCAGCCGGTCGGCAGAACTCAGACCAGACCAGCTATGCCAGGTGCCAGAGCCGGAAGGCCTGCTCTGCCAGTTATCAATGCAGGTATCCATGCATGTTTGTGTTGGTGAAATGTCTATGCATATTTGCACACTTACAGTTAACTCATGTACTCAGTTCACTAATTCGCTCATCTCACATCTCACTACTCGGCAGTAGATGTTGATCGCCCGGGTCCTTTGAGCCAAGGCGCTGTGAGCCCAGGCCCTTCAGCCCTTCAGACGTCCAGGCACGAGCAGCATGCATCAGCGATTAGCACCCCGGCCAGACCAGGTCAGGGTTTGACATGTCTCATGTCGAGTTGATTCTTCCCCTTATGCCAGAATCACTACGCCGCCAGCACCATAGTTTCCTGCTCATCCCTTTATCCTCTGGTTTTCAGGTAGTTCTCTGATGCCATCGCCTGTGAGACCAACAGCTCCAGCAGGGTTGCCATCAAGCTCTGCAGATGCTGGTATGCTGAATTTTGTGAACTACTTCATGCTGCATGTAGGGATATACTTTGAGCTGAATATCCATTATGGGACCGTACAATTACTTATAGCCACATCTGTGTTTAATATCCAGACTTCCAGAGGATGATGTGTCAGCAGTTCTCCAGCGTCATGCAGAGTCTGAGGGAGATGGCACAGACAATGATGAGGCTGGAGCAGAGACTGGAGCAGAGACTGTCCGGCGAGTCTGCAGACAGCTATCGGGGAGCAGTACTGGATGACCTGCACCCTGCTAAAACGGAGGAGGAGCTGCTGGTCTTGGAGGAGCAGCTGAAGGACAAGGATCATCAAAGGAAGATGGTGAGTAACTTCAAGGCAGAACTTTGTTCCTTATTTTTGCAGAGAAGTGTTAAGGAAATGTAAAAGTAAATGATTGTCTTTATGTTTTGCAGACACGATATCTGAGTTCCATTGGCGGCAAAGATCTGCCAGATGTGGTCCGGCGGGTGCTGTCAGCCATTGCCATACACAGAGTGTGGTGTGTCTACAGCGTCCATGGGAAGAGGGGGAAGAAGCCTCTGAAGAATATGACCCTCTACAATGTCATATTACGTAAGGGATTGTTCATATTTTCGCAAAATAATATTGTCTTTGCTTCATGCCATGTGCATTGAAACCATTCCCTTTTTGGTTAAAAGGTGCAGTTATGGCCTGTAAGCCAAGCACCACTGTGACGGAGGTGTCTGCCCAGCTGCAGGAGACGCTGAAACATGCCCCTGCTCGATTCAAAAAGGTATGTGATGTCAGGCAGTTAATTTTCTCGTATCCAGTGACATGGCACGCTTCCACTGAACGTATGCGACTTGCTTTTACAGCCATTTCATTATGTCCTTAGGCATCTGCTTTAGCCCAGCTGACCTCCCCAGCCCAGCCCCTGACCGCAGCTCCAGCCCTGACCACAATGGAGTATTCAGATGAGGATGACCTCTTCAGCCCAGACCCTCGATTCAGATGTGGTTGACCTCCAGCACAGCCCGTCTCCCTAAACCTGCCTTTCCAGCCTGCCAGGATGGATGCCTTTTTTGTAAAAAAGTTTTTGTAAATTTTAACTCTTTTTTTTTGAGGGATACAACGGTCTGTTCCCGGTCTGCCTGCCACAGAATGTGCACTTTGTTTAATTTTTGTTTTTAGAACTTTTGCAGATAATGGGTTGCTAGCCAGAGCTTGTACATACTTTTTTTTGCTTTTCTGGCTATGAGTAATGTGACAGACCGTAAACCTTATCCTTGTAAATATGTATACTTTTAATTTGTAATGTACTTTGTGAAATAAAATGTTCTAAACTGTTAATGGTGTTCAGTCTTATATTGGTTTGTAGCATAATGCTTGCTGCTATATCCCCATATAGCATTAATTCGTTTTTGTACTGGTAAATGCTAAATATAGCCAGTGGTACTGCAAATGCTAAATATAGCCAGTGGTCAGGGTTTAGTAAGTAAGTGACCATATTGGCACCGTGCGAAAAAGACGTGCAGACCAAGTCATATAAATACCTGTAAATCTAGTGTCAGCCAGGTGAGTTTATGACGGAGGTTCCTGCCCACGTTTTTTGCACGCGGCCGCACCGTATTTGCACCGTGCGAAAAAGACGTGCAGACCAAGTCATATAAATACCTGTTAATCTAGTGTCAGCCAGGTGAGTTTATGACGGAGGTTCCTGCCCACGTGATCACGTGCGTTCTTTGCACGCGGCCGCAACTTCGGAATGACGTGTCGTTCTTACGTAGCGTCTACTAAACGGCAGATCTCGCGTTTCCGTAAATGGCCGCGTAATTTCCGCACGCGGCGCACACGAATCGTCACCTATAGCGGCCGTATGTCGAACGTTTGCGCAACCTGCGTGTGTTAGTAGGGATGTCTCGTTGTGCACCTGCTAGGTAAATGCAGGTCCCAGTGGGCAGTGCGCGCCCATGTGACATTGGGGGAGGGATAAACTATCTAAATTAATATTATGTTCTATCATCATTATTTGTAGATTACACATCTCCCGAGATTATAATAATCAAGCTACATTTAAACATGTTTAGAGGAGAACCTTAAACAAATCATGTAGTATACTTTAAATTATTATTTGTAGTTTGAACAGACTGCCAGTTCCAAGGGCGTAGGTTTGGTTCTAACATTGGTAGGGACCATATAACAGTGTAGCCTGCATACACAATTTTTGCTGGGGACGAGAGGTTAAAGCTCTTATATATTCATATATTTATGAAATTGAATAATACTAATACAATGTTGTTAGTCTACTGTATCACATCCTGCCTGCTGCGTCCCTCCACTCTCTCGACTTTTGCTGCTGCTGCGTCCCTCCACACTCTCTCTCTCTCTCTCTCTCTCTCTCTTGGTTGCTTGTGCGTCCGTCCACTCTCTCTCTCTCTCGACTGCTGCTGTTTCATGCATAAAAATGATTTGATTAAAATTGAGATTTTCATTGGATTTTTAGACTGACATTCAATTCATAAATTGATATATCTGTCCATTGGGGGAGTAACAAAATACCAGACAGTAGGCAATACCAATTGCGAAATTCCACAATCCTGGTTTTACAAAGCTATAGCTAATAGCCCATCGGCTAGTATTCATTGCGGACACTTACGGTCATTAGTTGTGAGGACGCCATGATGTCCTATTCAATTAAATCTCTGGTGGGCAGCCAGATTTATGATAATGTAATGGCTGCTGCTATCCTAATGTTACAGGATGATAGAAGGCATCTTAACAGTTCGCTAGCTAGCCAGCTTATATCACCGGTTGATAATTTGCCACAATGGAAAGACAAGTGATGTTAGTTTAGATAACATTAGCTAGCACCAACCAAACTGTTCACTTGAATGATGTATTTACTCTTGATGTACTGATGATGTACATTTAAGTCATACAATCAGCATAGATTCTGCAGTGAACCAGACATGCCTATAAATTACCAACCACAGTGACACTAAACAGCATTATTTCAAACAAGGCCCATTATGGCCCAATTATATTGACATTAAGTGAAAGAGAAAGATAGGCAGCTCTGCCTTCTCATCTGTTTAGAGTTGTTCACTCTCCACACAAAGCTACCGTTAAGATTTTCATAAAAGAAATAATTTGATCTATAAAGCGCTTTTCATTGTGAGGAGATCTCAAAGTGCGACCAGGAGCATTCACTGCTCCACCAGGCAGGGGTGTCATCAGTCACACCCGGGGCCAGATATTCTCTCACTGCTTCTCATCTGGCTCCTCACTGCATGAGAGCCGTTCCCTCGGCTCCCTATCCTCCAGGGCAACTTCAGCCACACGGGTACTGAAGTGTTTAAGATCCCTGAATTAGTATCTTTCTGGCAGTAACACACGAGTCTTGACTCACTGTGGGGGAGGGAAACACTGTTCACAGCCGTGCATAACGGATTCCATTGTATTCAGGGACACAGACTGCCTTTTGACATAGGCTTGAGAAAATGCAACAAGTCACCCCTTGAAGGCAAACTTTATTTGATGTTTAATTTCCCTCCTAATGCCACGAATACCAAGCCTCTATTTGGGTCATCACATGAACTCGATTTTCATTCGAAGAGTCTGGCACTGGAACTATACGAGGTTTGAACAATTGAGGCATCTAACAATGTGGAAAGGGTTTACAATTTATACACCCTCTTATCCAATCAATCTCCACAGAGTGAACCACATCCAGTGGTAGTCATTTGGCTAACCTATCAGATTCTCTCCTCATTGTCCCGGCCCATGAGCTCTTTCATGTGGTCTCTTTGATGGGAACATGAGAAACAGTAGCTACACATCAGGCAGCCCAACTGGCCCCGGACCTGCCCCATAGAGGACAGGCTGGGCGAGGAGACACGGACCTGCCCCATAGAGGACAGGCTGGGCGAGGAGACACGGACCTGCCCCATAGAGGACAGGCTGGGCGAGGAGACACCCATTAGAGAAATGCCATCTGCAAGGAGCCAAATCAAACGGTCTCTACACAGGTATCTCTCCTCACATCATCACAATGCCATCATCCCGGGGCTAATCAGAGCAAACTATAAAAATACAATCTTTCTTAACCTGGAAACCAAACCTAACCACCCAGGTCCTAGCTAACGTGTTCTCCAAAGTAGAGTAAGATATCAAAGACGTGATTTGAATACCCCACCCCCCCACATAAATCAGGAAATCATCAACAAATTGTGTCACAGTCTCTTTTGCACGCTAGCCTTGGAACCCAGCCCGTTCCCCTGCTCTTATTACCATATCCCCGCTCAGCTTATTCACAACACATTCATTAATGCAGATGAAACATTACGCAGACGTCTGATTCAAATTAAGGACACAGATCCCGGTTCCATACGAATGTGTTTGTCGGTCCCCCCCACGCAAACAAGCCAGTGTCTCATACTGACCCCCAGAGGGCGCCATGCCACAGAACTTGAGCATGGGAGAGGGGGAGCATGAGAATCTGTTCTCTGCTTTGATCTCCTCATAGGTCACAAGCCTCTTTTACTCATGTCACCGCTTGGGGCAAGTTGGCTTAACAGAGATGTGGGCGGTAACGCTTAAATTGAATTGCTTAATTGTTGTTGTTTATCTCCATGTGCACCTACACTAACACATTCTTCTGCTGCTATCGCTGAATAACAGGCTCCATCCTCGGGGTAAATGATAGCGTTTCATTCTCACGCTCGTACTGTGAGTTTTTATTCAGAAGAAAGCAAGGCCTTTACGAAAGGTTAATACATATCACACAACACCTTTACAGGGGGTGTAAATGACACTCATTATGTTTTTCATCTAAGTTAAAAAGCAACATCACAGGTTAAACTGATCCAAAATGTCACCGTAACAAAAAGCCAGAAAAGCATTTACAAAAGATCTCCCGTTTCAGTCCGAGCCCCAAGCATCTATGACAAACTGGCAGTTTATGTTGACAGTAATATACATGACCAGACCTGTAACCACATGAGGCGTTTATCTGCTCCCAAGCCTCCTTAATGGAGACAAATGGACCGAGACGCCTCCCTGGGTCAGGATCCCCCGCCTGGTTAGACAGCTGTGCCTCTCTCCAGGTTCTGTTTAATCTCGGCCGTGTATTTGCCGTAGAAGCGCTCGGCCTTCTTGTTGAACTTGGCGTTCCTCTCGTTGATGTAGTCGATGTCGGCGTCGTCGTTGTAAGCCCTGCGGCGGCTGTACTTGGCCCTCTTCTCGATCCTGTGTGAACGACAGAGGGTTTGTTGAGCGGAGGCTCGTCACTCTGCTGCGCCCAGTTTTAACGGCGGCACCTCGAATCCCGATAATCACACACAATCACAGTGATAGAAAGTAATGGGCAATAATCCCCAAACGAACACAAGTGCACACATTCATCTGCCTGCGAAGGCACCAACGGAAAACCTTACACACCATCTCTCTCACACGCTGGTACAAGCACGCGCACACACACACACAACCTTTATTGTGTGTGTGTGTGCGTCTTCAAAGCGGGGTTGTGCGTCATGCCCTGGAAGCTGGTGCTCTGCCTAATCTCTCACAGTCGCATCGCTAACACAAGCCTCCCAGAAATTGTGAGCCACAGAAAAGCAGGGAAATGGTGTGTGTGTGTGTGTATGTGTGTGAAGGGAGGGGTGTAACACAACACAGACACACATAAACTGGGAGCATGTTAGTCAGGTGTGAGGCCGGGATTACACACAACAGTTGACCCTTGCGAGGATGGGAAACTGACAGGGCATGGCCATAACTTTTCATGCAGCGGCAAGTACCCATTCATCATCCGGTAAGTGCAGTCATATACAGGCCTAGGAGAGGCCAGATAGACACTATCCATCCATCCAGCAGATGCTTACAGTCACTGGCTGGGCTGCCTTCCCACCCAGATAAATGGATAATGTAAAAGGTGCCTGATCAGCCTCTCAAACATGGAGGCTTCCTCAGAGGAACCGGATCTCACCATCAGAGGGCCCCGCTGAGGCACCGGCCGCCCCCTTCACATGAACAGAGTCCTCTTTCTGGACTCGGGGTGCACCGGACAGGAGGTCGGAAGGGTATAGGGTCTCTCTCTGTGTGTGTGTGTGTGTGTTTCACTTACTGTTTCTCCACATCCTCCACCATGCGGTCGACGCCCTCCTTGGTCGGGACGTGGGTGCCGTGGATCAGGCTGTTGGAGGTCGGGTGGAAATCCTCGCCGCTGTGGAAGACGACCGGGGACACGGTGAGAAGGAACGGCGCGCTCATCATCATCATCATCAACACCCTAATATGTGTCCGTCCTCCATTGCCGCCCCCCTCCCCCCCCCCCCTCTGTATTGGATAGTTTTGCGGCACCCTTCACAGTTCTCCACGTGGCAGCAATTAAGGGGGTAAAAAAACTAAAAAACTGTGGGTACTTGGACTCATCTTTGGCTGATCAAGAAGAACCCACCATAACTATAACCATGCCGTTCCCTCTCTCTAAGTGCATGCCTTGCATTGACGCATTAAAGGCATGGGATGATGCTCGGGGAGTCTGTGGACTGTTTCAGAAATCGACCCGGGGGCAAACGTGGGGGCACGCCACCCCGGCTTCTACTGAACAGATCCTGTGATGGCTGAGAACTGGGTTTCATAGGGTTGACTGACCAAATGCTTTTAGGTCGGGCAAAATGTACATTCGCTGTGAGAGTTTGCCTGTTTCGAGGGCATTTCAGCTGAAACGTCACAGCGATCCTTTAACGCAGCGGGGATGGAGTTTTGGATGAATGTGATGTGCCCTGGGATTCTCGGTGTAAATATAGAAAACCTATGCTGAAAGATACGGTAGGACATCCCATATCCTGCCCCCCACCCCCCCCCCGTTTTGAACACGGAGGAAGAGTCAGGGGGCAAAAAAAAAGCACGAAGCTCAAAGGTTTTTAAACAGGCGCTCACCATTCCTCCCTCTGCCTCTCGTAGCCGTCCATGTCCGGTTTGATCTGCTTGGTGAGGCGCTGGTACTGTCGCAGCTGGGCCTCGGCTTAACCTGCGGCCCGATGGCAGCACAACAAGAGAGACGGGTCATAATTACCGGAACAAACGACGAGCAGCCGTGCGGCCCCCGTGACACAACCTGCGTCTGGTTAGGCGGAGACGAGGGGGCCGCCCCCCCCCGCCCCCCCTCCATCCCTCCTTTCAAGCCCCTCTGGTGATAATTTTCTCCCCAGAGGATTTAATTCAGGGAAGGGGGTTTTGATGCAACAGATGGCAGCCATATTTGAGAGGGGCGGCGATCCTTTTTGGCAGATTAAATTGGAGGGAGGCAGTTAAAAATGATTTATTCCCAAGGGCCTTTACACGCACCCAGAATTCCTCTGTGCAGGGCCGCTCGGTGCTAGAGGGACAGTACCACCATCGGTAGCAAGTTAGCAATAGAATATATGCCGCTTAAGTTGCTGAGTCCTGTCAACCCAGTGAGCACAATGGGGAAATATGAGGCAAAGTCACACTTTCCAACGAGCTTCCCCCGTGCACAAACCACATGGGATGACAGCTGGGTAAAATGCTAATGGATGGGTTAAGGCTAAGCCATGACAGATGTGATCCCCCGAGTCCAAGAATAACAGGTCTTTGATAATCAGAGCGCGGGCTCCGTTCCTAACCTGAGAACCCCGGGTCTGGGTTCTTCTTCTTCTTCTTCCTCTCCCAGCGCTCAGCATCCTCAGCACTGATCTCCAGCAGCTTCACTCGGTCATAGTCCTCCCCCTTGGCTGCACACTCCTGTAACACACACACGCACGCACACACACGCGCACAAATGTCAGATAATGTGTTTTACAGTGAGGGAAATAATTATTTGATCCCCTGCTGATTTTGGACATTTTCCCACTGACAAAGAAATGATCAGTCTATAATTTTAATGGTAGGTTTATTTTAACAGTGAGAGACAGAATAACAACAACACAAAATCTGAAAAACACATTTCAAAAAAGTTATACATTGATTTGCATTTGATCGAGTGAAATAAGTATTTGATCCCCTATCAACCAGCAAGATTTCTGGCTCCCACAGACTGGCTATGCCCATGAGGCACACAACTTAGTCCTATCCCTTTAAGAGAGTGCTCCTAATCTCAGCTCGTTACCTGTATAAAAGACACCTGTCCACAGAAGCAATCAACCAATCAGATTCCAAACTCTCCACCATGGCCAAGACCAAAGAGCTGTCCAAGGACGTCAGGGACTGTAGACCTTCACAAGGCTGGAATGGGCTACAAGACCATCGCCAAGCAGCTTGGTGAGGAGGTGACAACAATTGGTGCGATTATTCGCAAATGGAAGAAACACAAAATAACTGTCAATCTCCCTCGGTCTGGGGCTCCACGCAAGATCTCGCCTCGTGGAGTTTCAATGATCATGAGAACGGTGAGGAATCAGACCAGAACTACACGGGAGGATCTTGTCAATGATCTGAAGGCAGCTGCGACCACAGTCACCAAGAAAACAGTTGGTAACACTCTAAGTAATGGACTTAAATCCTGCAGCGCCCACAAGGTCCCCCTGCTCAAGAAAGCACATACAGGCCCGCTGAAGTTTGCCATGAACATCTGAATGATTCAGAGGAGGACTGGGTGAAAGTGTTGTGGTCAGATGAGACAAAAATCGAGCTCTTTGGCATCAACTCAACTCGCCGTGTTTAGAGGAGAAGGAATGCTCACTATGACCCCAAGAACACCATCCCCACTGTCAAACATGGAGGTGGAAACATTATGCTTTGGGGGTTTTTTTGCTAAGGGGACAGGACAACTTCACCTCATCAAATGGAAGATGGAAAGGGCCATGTACCGTCAAATCTTGAGAGAACCTCCTTCCCTCAGCCAGGGTCAGGGTCATAGATGGGTATTCCAGCATGACAATGACCCAAAACACACAGCCAAGGCAACAAAGGAGTGGCTCAAGAAGAAGCACATTAAAGTCCTGGAGTGGCCAAGCCAGTCTCCAGACCTTAATCCCATAGAACATCTGTGGAGGGAGCTGAAGCTTTGATTTGCCAAACATCAGCCTCAACCTCAATGACGTGGAGAGGATCTGCCAAGAGGAGTGGGACCAAATCCCTCCTGAGATGTGTGACCTGGTGGCCAACTACAAGAACCTCTGATTGCCACAAGGGTTTTGCCACCACGTAAATCACGTTTTGCGAAGGGGTCAAATACTTATTTCACTCATTAAAATGCAAATCAATTCATAACTTTTGTGATGCGTTTTTATTATATCTTTTTTTTTGTTATTCTGTCTCACAGTTAAAATAAACCTACCATTAGACTTAAAATTAGACAATTTTTTGGTCAGTGGGCAAACTTACAAAATCAGCTGGGGATCAAATAATTATTTCTCTCACTGTATGTACTGCTACAGCAAAGGAATTTCCCCTCTGGGATTATTAAAAGTATCTGTGTGTGTGTGTCTATCAATCAATATCCACCAACCTCATCAATAAGCCCTGTGTCCACCTCTGACCCCCCCCCCCTCTCTGACCCCCCCCACTCTGACTCTGTCCCCTTTGCACTACTTTCACATGACCGCTGACTGTGTACTGTACAAGGGGTCTCGCTGCACACACACGTCACAAAATATATATATATTTAAAAATTATATATATATATAAAAACATCACACACACATCAACACTCTGTACACACACTGTATATACACTCATCTCACTCCATTTTGTATATTGTACTTTGCAGTAATACGCATGAATATTGCATGTGAATATGGATGTATGACTTTGTCTCTATTCACGCACAATATCCTTAGCAATAACCCAGCGGAGGTTATACCCTTACTAGCCCTGGTCCAGGGCGGTAACCCAGCGGAGGTTATACCCTTACTAGCCCTGGTCCAGGGCGGTAACCCAGCGGAGGTTATACCCTTACTAGCCCTGGTCCAGGGCGGGATGCAATTCGGGGCTCTCCCTGAAATGCCACCCTGTCAGGAACCATTCATTGGGCAATTGACTTTTGTCACTCGGTCTGCCCTTCAGTATCTACAGATATTATTTCGTTCCTCACCGAAGTGAAGACAGACAATAAAAGCCTTTTCTCCAAGGTGGCTTCACGACCCTGATCACGTGATCCCATATGCTGTTTACTTTTCTATCATGGAGAAGGAGGGCAAAGCCAGGCAAGTAAATGTGTTAAGTGCAAAAAAGTGCTTTTTATATAAAAGGTGGGGGGCTGCAAGTGAAGAAAAGGCTTTTATTATTTGTAAACTGTCTTCAACTGAATGTTTCCTGACAGGGTGGTATACTGGGGATATAGCCCCAAATACTGCCTTGGACCAGGACTATCAGGCTTATAAGCCTTGGTCACACGCAATATGTATTTATTCAAGAGCTTGGCTAAGTCCCATAATAAAATACCACATATCGAAGCGTGACCAGAACACCAACAAAATCAGTGTCACCTGTAAATTCACCTGGTTATCACTACCTCTGTAACAATATCAGATCAATAGTACAATATCAAAAGCACAGCCCGAACTCTGAACTGGTTCAGGTACCTTCTTCTTTTCGTTGTCTGCCAGTTCCCACTCCAGACGAGCCTTCTTAGCCTCCCAGTTTGTTGGTAGCTTCAATCTCTTGTCCTCCTCCACAACCTCTTGGTGGTTGAGTTTGCGTGCTTCGTTCTGAGATGGACCGCAAAACAATATCACAAGTAAGTTAAGAGGTAGATAGCAAAACAAAAGGTTACCGTGCAGTGTTTGGGTCAACTCAAATAAAGCTTTGATTGATTGAACTCAAACAGTTCCTTTTCGTCACTGCCAGTCCGCTTGGGCACTAAACAACGGCGTGTATCGTTATCTGAAATAGGACACATCCCAGCAAACACACAACGTCAGGGAGACGTTCAGATCACGTCTTAATAACGTCCGTGGGTCCTGAACCCCGTGTGTGCGTCTGCTGGACCCCTCAATATTCACACGTCTGGCTTGGACCCCTCTAAGACGTCTGTGGACGTGCAGAACGGGTTCAATATCTGAACGACTAAAAAAACGTTCATTCTGGCTCCTAATTGGATGTCTTTGGACGTCCGAAAAAGACAAAAAAAAAGACGTGTAAAAGACGTTTTTTGGACGTGTCTTTGCTCAGTGGGACGGCTCCATCACTCACCCTTTTAAAATGAGTCTCTCCTCTCTCTTCTGAGATGCAAAACACCTTCCGACGATTCAGAACATCAGGCACACGTTAGTAGTTAGCATAGTTAGCATAGTTAGCATGCTCCATTCACTGGCTTTAGCTAGGTAGGTTAGACATAGCGCTAACTACGACATGACCTCAGTAGACTAGTAAAACGTCTCGAAATATTTGCCATGTATAGTAATGATATTGTGTGATGGCCAGAACCAACTCCGAGTACAATACGTGATACTCTTTAATACTTTAATACGTGATACTCTTTAATACTTTAATACGTGATACTCTTTAATACTTTAATACGTGATACTCTTTATGAACGACGTGTCCTATCTGCTAACGTGAGCTGGCTAAGCTATGCTAGATAGCTTCATAGTGTAAACGAAGAGGCAAGATGAGCTAAAACATTTCCACTGATTACATCAAATAATTCAAAATACACACTCGGTTCACGGTAAATTTCAGCCGTCGTGACAGCAAGCTTATAAAAAGATATTGTCGTTATTAGCTATAGTTTTATTTTGTGCGCCATGTTTGAGCTCGCATACAGGAAGCTCTGAAAGCAGGAGATTACGCAATGAAACTACTTCCTCTTCTTTTTCTTTTTCAGTTGACTTATTTTTTATATAATAATAATCATTTGAATTACGTTGAAAATATCTGTATTTCCTGTGACCAGGATAAGTAATTCCAGAGACTCTCCCCTGACCCTATTTGACCATGCAAGTAACTGCATAGATTGTGAAAAGTAATGCTAGGACAATAACAATCTATTTTTGGGAAGAGATGGGGATCAGATACTGTAGGCTGTCATCAGGAGGTGAGGCCATTATAGCCATTAGATACACAAACAATGCCAAAAAACGGTTGAATTTTGAACAGAGCTATATGCATTCACTGTAACATTGCGTCAGTTGCATGTGAGCCAAATCTTTTATCACAACACCATGACAAAAGTCTTTACTTGAATCTTGTGTTTCATAATAATGGTGTGTATAAATCACATCCAGACCATCTTGCTCTCTTTTGAAGATGGTTTAATCAAACAAAAAATATTGCTGTATCAATAGCAGCAAGCAGCACTCACGCATTGTATGTAATTATGGATATGACTGGAAGCAATAGAATGAAAATAGCATGAAAGGCCATATGTAGACTTAGTTTGCTACAGTATGTTTCTTAGATCTCATTGGTCATGGTCTTTCCCTGCAGAAAGGGCACCTCATGCCAATCAATAATGAAGCTTTTCCACAAACTAGCCTACATCAGTTCTGCACAGTCCAATATATATAGTGATCTCTAGATCTGATCGGAAGACGAAAGTAAACATTTTCCATGGCAATGTTACCGTAGCATGTTTGACTTGCCAAAATGGATGAACTCCCTGTTTGATTGTGTTATACTAATAGACCTCTTTTGGAGGATGTAATTAAGAGGAGTTTATAGTCTTAGATGAAAGAATCCTCCTAGATCACAGGCAATGTTAATGGAGTGATGCATTTGCACTGGAAACCAGATGGGTGCACAGCGAAGGAGAACAACACGGAACTAATGGGCACGGCCCTGCCCTCGCTGTTACATCAAATCAGAGGGGAAAGTGCCAGAAAAGCCTGTGAGTAAAACACTGCAAATTGACTAAATGGAATTAGAGACTATTCCAACACAAAATGAGTGGAGATTAGTCATATTAAGTTTGTGAAGGAAGAAGCCCTCTGATGGAGGTTCCAGGAGGGAGTTTGACCCATGCTCCACATTTCCCTGACTCTGGCAAAATCATGGCATGGATGAGAGTGTTTCTCTATGACTGTGTAGCTTGTTTTATGTTGTTACCAGTGAACTCTGAGGCCTATATCTATCTGCAATGTCTGCTATATTTTACTGTAGTAGTCTTACCTTGAAGGTCCTCTCTTATGAGTTACTCGGGCAGAAAGTGGACATTTTCCTTGAGAGAACCCATGAACACTCTGACCGTTAGGGCTGGTTCTCCTTCAGTTCTTCCTGAATAAATCACTGTGTCCTGCAGAGCTGTGAATGCTGATTAAAGCAGCTCACACGGGACTATTAGTCTAATCAAACTGTTTGGAGATCTGCCACAGAGAAAACCTATCAGAGTCAATCAGGCTGGGGGAGCCCATATTGTGTTTACTGTAAGTGGCCATCTGCACACAAGACACTCGCCACACACACGGGCACCTGGAGAATAGGAGGTGCTTTGTATACCCCACCCACTGGAGTAGATTAGGCCCTGGAAAGCCGGCTTGGGAAGGACTGGATATCATCCTTGGAATTCCTCTTTGGTTCACAGGTAGATTTTTGGGTTCCCATGTGGAGGGTCAACATTTTAAACTGTTTAGCATAATTGGTTGTGGATGCCTTTAGTACTTGCTGTACCTGCTCTTCTACCAGACAGGAGAATAGGCCCAGAGCTAGAGAGGGCTTGGGTTGACATGAGTAGCCATGATTGACCCTGGGCCAACCAGTCAGTCTGAGGGACTCAGCACGTCTGTCCCCGAGGAGCCCCTATAGGAGGAGGAGATCGGACTGCCGTGGGTTTGGGCCACCCAAAACATGCTGAACCACCACTCCTCAATATTCACTTTTCCAGTCAGGCAAATCAGGCCTGAAATAGGGTAACATTATATCTGCAAATAAATTATGCTATAGGGGCACATTTTTACGAATTCAACATATGGCTTCATAAGTCCTCGAGATCGCTCGCCGTTCATCAAACCGCGCATGATATCGATTCAGTTCGTTACCCACTGTTGTTAAAGTATGTTTCTGGAGATGAGGAAATGCATTTGGCGTGTTCTGTTATCTAGCTCTAATAACCCCCCCCCCCGTCTCTCTCACCCAGGGATACCCCCCCCCCGTCTCTCTCACCCAGGGATACCCCCCCCCCGTCTCTCTCACCCAGGGATACCCCCCCCCCCCGTCTCTCTCACCCAGGGATACCCCCCCCCCCCGTCTCTCTCACCCAGGGATACCCCCCCCCCCCCGTCTCTCTCACCCAGGGATACCCCCCCCCCCCCCGTCTCTCTCACCCAGGGATACCCCCCCCCCCCGTCTCTCTCACCCAGGGATACCCCCCCCCCCCGTCTCTCTCACCCAGGGATACCCCCCCCCCCCCGTCTCTCTCACCCAGGGATACCCCCCCCCCCCGTCTCTCTCACCCAGGGATACCCCCCCCCCCCCGTCTCTCTCACCCAGGGATACCGCTCCAGGGGCTGAGTCTCTCAGCACGAGCAGCTGCTTCACATCTGGAACTTAATATAAACATCATGGCCAATAAAATCATTCCATTTCCTTAATTACTATTCCTGTCATTTCCGCACTAAATGAAAAGTTATTAATTCTGGGCCAACACAAACAGGCTTCTCCAATACGGGGAGCCGCCGCTCCCGAAGCCCCAGCAGCCACCACTACAGGGCTCTGTCACTGGACTGGAAACCCACATGTAGGGGAGGAACAAGGCTCCCCCCCTCCCCCCCCCCCGCATGCGTGTGTGTGTGTGTGTTTGCAGATGGGAAGCCATGGTGCCGCATACATTAATGGAACACGAAATGGCGTCTTGTTTTCCGTCTCATCCAAACCCTCCACTGATGGCAGTGAAACCATGACAGGCACACCCACTGGTGTTTCATCCCCCCATACTCTCTCTCTCTCTCTCTCTCTCTCTCTCTCTTTCTCTCTCTCTCGCTCTTTCCTCCTGTCTTTCTTTCCCATGTTCCTCCACGGCCTCTCAGTGTGTTCACTGCCCTGCCATCATCATC
>NW_028176451.1:55000-57500 GCF_949987555.1 Borostomias antarcticus
GTGCTGTCCCCCCGTCAAGCCATGTTTATGAGGATTTCCGCCCCAGTCGGCCTGTGCTGCTTTCCAGGTTATTAGAGCCATTAATGCTGGACGATGCATAAAAGACATTAGCTGCTGTGTTTCATTTCCTTTCGCTGATATGAATCAAAACAACGACGTGTTTGATCGTATACAGTAAAACGCCGGCACGGTGCACCCCTGCTGGCCGACGGACGCTACTGCGGCGAGGACATATCTGCTTTGAGCAGAGGGAGGGAGGCAGATGGCCTAGTTGTGCTCGGGGGTGTCCTGTTCTGCAGGCTTAGCTCCCTCGGCTGTGGGTTGAGGGTGGGAAACCACACCCCAGAGCAGGGGTGGGGACGGGGGTGGGGACGGGGGTGGGGACGGGGGTGGGGACGGGGGTGGGGACGGGGGTGGGAGGGCTGCCCGCTCAGTGGGTCAGCCACCGGAGGGAGGAGAGGAGAACCAGGGTTTGGAGGTTTCAGTCCGATCGCTTCCTCATGTGACTGACTGTCTTTTAGTTACGCCCACGCCCAGCGAGCTGGAGAGAGGGAGAGAGAGAGAGAGATAGAGATAGAGGGAGAGAGAGAGAGAGAGAGGGAGAGGGAAAGAGAGAGGGAGGGAGAGGGAGAGAGAGAGAGAGAGAGGAAGGGAGAGAGAGAGAGAGAGGAAGGGAGAGAGAGAGAGAGAGAGAGAGGGAGAAAGAGAGATATACTGTAGAGAGAAGGAGAGAGAGCGGGAGGGAGAGAGAGAGGGAGGGAGAGAGAGAGGGAGGGAGGGAAAGAGAAAGAGGGAGGGAGAGTGAAGAACTGAGAGAGAGAGAGAAGAACTGAGAGAAGGAGGGTGAATGGGATGAGGAGGATGGAGAGAGGGAGATGAGAGGGAGAGAGTTTTCACAATTAGAGGGTGCACTGATTCCAGAGCCGAGAATGATAAGCATAGTAGTAAAGATGCAGAAAAACGTTACTCTGTGAAATTTGAATTAAGTAGCATGACGGTTATCATAAATATAAAGTTTTGTTCCCCCCCCCCCTCTGAAATGCACATAGTATTTGAGCAGACTTTTCATGCAATATGTTGTGTGATAAAAGGGGCTTTAAAATAGTTTGGGGAGGTCATTAAAAAGAGCGTAATCTGTGAGCTGAGTAACGAACTGAGATGTTCCCTGTTTTCTGCATGTCACAGAGGCCGAGAGCATAACGCTGTCTGTCCCACGGTCTGAGAGCAGACACTGTCTGGACACACTCTTTTATGACCCTGAACAAACCTCGAATTGCAATTCACACATTGCATGAGAAACTGTTTTTTTCAGGGGGGGGGGGTCCATTCATTTTTAGAAAATTGTGTTTGATTCATCCCCTCTCACTCAATTATTAAAGCAGTATACTTTTCAAATTCTAAAATGCTCAGACAGAAATAAGAGACATTTGAGGCTGTGAATTGCTCTTGCATGACAAAAATGTCAGTCTGTCTGTCAATGATCAGAACCAGACATTGTTTTGAAGAATTTGACCCCACCTCTGAAATGCACCGTTTGAAAACTGCACATATTTCATTTGAAAAAAAAACTCAGTTTGGGATACACAATCAATGTAATTTTCGTCTTGCCTAAATCCTCCGCTATGGTGCTCTCATACCCTCCTCTCCTCTTTTATTTTTTTCACGTCCAGTCGAGGGCAGCGCTTTATTGGCTCGGCCTTCCCGCTCTGAGGCAGCGGGCCCTTATTGCCAGTCATCATGGTTACTATAAAAACTAATCATTTCAATTTCCCCGTATCTCATTTCATTCATCTACTTTAATCACAGCCTATGGGAGGCGCCAACCTTTCCCCATGAGTGGCGTCTGTTAAAGAGAGCAGCAGAATGCCGAGAGGAACCGCCTCCAGAGCCCGGCTGGCACCGAGGGAGGACGCTCATACTGGCCCTCTTTAACGACCGCGCCGGGGCTCGTGTGATTAGGGCTCATCTCGAAAGATCTGAATGCCTTTTTGATGTCGGTAGCCTGTATCCTGCAAATGAAGTGAAGGGGAGACAGGGAGAGGAACGGCCTGCGGTTTGGGGGAATGATTTAGGACGGCCTGGCTTTCAAAACTGATAGGGGGTGAAAACAGCTTGATCTCCGTTGGATCAGTGCAGCGGAACAGAGATTGAGAGAGAAAGAGGGGAGGAGGAAGAAGGAGAGAGAGAGAGAGAGAGAGAGAGAGCAGAGGGAGGGAGGGGAAAAGGGAGAGAGGATGAGGGGGGGAGGCACACTAAGCAGACACAGAAGCGACAAGTTATTTGGATTAGTAAAAAATAATAATAATAATCAAGAGGTAGAACGTGAGTGTCGACCCGAGGCTGGCGGAGGGGTAGCCTAGCAGCAGGCCAGGGAGTGATTATGGATTCCGTCTGGGAAATTAATTAACAGCGATGCAGACAGGAAACCAGAACCAGGGTTCAGATCTGCTTTCATGTCTCATTTCATTTTTCCAAGAGAAGCCTCATTTTTCACTATTTA
>NW_028176451.1:60000-67500 GCF_949987555.1 Borostomias antarcticus
GGGCTGGGCTGGGGAGGGCTGGTCTGGTCTGGGGAGGGCTGGTCTGGGGAGGGCTGGTCTGGGGAGGGCTGGTCTGGGGAGGGCTGGTCTGGTCTGGGGAGGTCTGGTCTGGGGAGGGCTGGTCTGGGGAAGGCTGGTCTGGGGAGGGCTGGTCTGGGGAGGGCTGGTCTGGGGAAGGCTGGTCTGGGGAGGGCTGGTCTGGTCTGGGTCGAGCTGGTCTGGTCTGGGGAGGGCTGGTCTGGTCTGGGGAGGGCTGGGCTGGGGAGGGCTGGTCTGGTCTGGGGAGGGCTGGTCTGGGGAGGGCTGGTCTGGGGAGGGCTGGTCTGGGCTGGTCTGGGTCGAGCTGGGCTGGTCTGGGGAAGGCTGGTCTGGGGAGGGCTGGTCTGGTCTGGGGAGGGCTGGTCTGGGGAGGGCTGGTCTGGTCTGGGGAGGGCTGGTCTGGGTCGAGCTGGGCCGGGCTGGGGAGGGCCAACAGGTTGTGCTTGTAGGGACTGAGGGAGCTACGCCCCAGACGACATGACATCGCACAGCTCGTTGTATCAGTAATATACTGTACAGTATATACTGTAGTAGTAGTAGTAGTAGTAGTAATAATAATAATTATAGCTTTTAGAGATGTTAGCTTTCCAGATGTTTTCGATTTGTGTCAAGTTGTTGAGTGATCAGTCAACGCCGCATGAATGTTGAAATGAATGGTGGTCTTTACTTTAATGACATGGAAAAAATATATTTCCAGAGGGGCTGCAGGCCAGTCAGAGGACCAATAAAATGAGCTAACGGTGGTGACAAGACCCACTGTCGTGAACAGCGACGAAACATTCACAGTGCAATTACATATATAGCTGTCTTATGAAACAATACACACGTGACTTGTTTTTAGTCCCTTTGAGGCGAATGACGCACTCTTCTCCCCTATGTGTCCCTCCTCCTCCTCCAGCGCTCACAGTATAGTCCCCCCCGCACCACTTACGCTGTATCAGTGCATATCCATATTGATGAACACTGACAAGGTCCAATTCTAATACGGCCGGGGACATCTGACACCGCTGCTCCACTCTTCACAAAAACGAAAACAAAAGAACTACCCCTCGGTCCTGTCGTTCGGCTTCCCTCTCTTTCGACGTAATGGCCCGGCCTTAATTTCCCTTTCCAGTCATGGAATATGATAATTTTCTTATTTGCAAGAAATGTCAATTGCTCAACTCGGACACATAATCATTGTGGAGGAAGAGAGAGGCTACCTGGGTAATGTAGTTAACAGATATTAACCTGGTTAGCCCAAGCCCCCAGGATCAGCTTGGCGCATTGAAGCCACCATGGGCTTTCAGGCCAAGCCCGGTATTGCAAGTCATGTCACGGCATGCGGCCCAAGAACCCTTATTTCCCATGTTAGTGGATGATGATAGATAGGGCTAGAAAAGGAAAACAAAATTTTTCTGGGTATCATTCAGCATCAGAGACCAATCTTATCAATATAAACTTTTAATTAAAAAAGTTTTGGGGTTTTTGAAGCCACCAATACCTGTATCGAGCCATTTAAACATGTGCTGTGCACGAGCCTCGGGGACGCGCTGGTCACGCGTTCGTGAGTCCTGCGAACTCGGGAAAGCACGTGACCATAGGAAGACCCGCCCTACTCTGCCTCTGATTGGATAGGAAGTCATGTAATGACGTCGCTAACATTTGCTATGCTTTAGCAATGAAGCTTATGATCATGCTAATCAGAACGTATGTCTATGATGCAAATGATCATGACATGTGGTTACTTTAGGACATCGTTGGAAAAGATCTAGAGGGTAAGTGGGTCAATGTTGAATAACTTAGCTAACATTATCTAATGTTACATTTCTTTATATTAACATCAACTATATTGATAGGCTAGGGAGCTATGCTAACGGTAGCTAATGCTAACAGCTTAGGGTTAACGTTAGTGAATGCTAACGTTACGTTCGGAGGTCTCAGATGTATTTCAATTTTAACAATGTTGAGCATGATCAATGTGACATTGTTCATACATTGATTACAGTCTGTAATCTTGTCTGGCATTATTTAGCTATAGTGGGCTGATGCTTGCTGCTGCTACTATAGCATTTGCCACATTATACATCAAATTAATCAAGCATAGTGTTATTACCTGAAGGCATTATTACCATTGCAAGTAAGCATGCCATGTATATGCCATGCCTGGAAATCAAATTAATAGTGTAATTATTCCCCATCATAGCTCATTGTACACTGATATAATCATTCTCCTTGCCTTTGCTAATACTCATCTCTTTTATCAAACTTTGTGCTAGGAAAGAAATCTGGCTGTGATTCGTCACTAGTGCTCATCCAGGCTGTTGTCATCTCCCGCCTGGACTCCTGCAACTCCCTACTTGCTGCCATCCTGCAGCGTTGGCCATCAGACTCCTGGAGAAAGCTGCTGCTAATCCCGTGTTCAACGGCCCCATGCTCTTCCACACAACTTCCCTACTCCTATATGTATAGTCTATATGTTTTTACGTGTTTCTTTACATGTCTTTACATGTGTATTTGTCAGGGTTTGTCTGTTAGTGATTGTCGTGTCCCCACTCTTGGCCTGCACCTTGACGTGGTGAGTGGGCTTTAAACCAAGCCAGGCCTTTTATAGTTGTGTTTTGTGTTTTTCTGTTTGCTTAAGTGTCTAATATTGAAGGTACAAAACCTTTAAAAAAAGAAAGAAAAAAGAAGCCCCTTCCTTCCCATAAAATTCCTGCGATTGTAACAGGTGTATTGATTCCACCACACTTGCCCACACTGGCTTCAAACCCGGGTCCTCTGACTTAGGAACGCACATGACCACCTTTCTAGAACACTGCCACCAGCTATCCCAATGAAAAGCTAGCGAATCAATTGTGCACATGGGCAGTACTAATACTGAGGACAGAGTTTAAACCAGTTCAACCAGATATTCACTGAGCCTGACGGGCACCTGCCAGCTAAAAAACCTAGTACTGTCACCCTCGACTTCTGCTGCGCCTGTATCCAGCCATAGGGGCTGATTATTTATAATGATGTTGATGAAGTTTAAAACCTTATTTACACATAGTGTTTGCTGTTTTAAAAGATAAATGCAGTGATATGAGGCGCCACCTATTGGTGAGGACAAAATCATTTTTTGACTGACTAGATGAGATAATGAATTCCTGATGTGCATAATGATGTCACTAAATCCCACTGTGATTGCTTTTTCAGTCAGTGAACAGGAAGCAGAGCAACCCCTCTCTGTTCGATCACCTGATAGAAGAACCTCCTAGGTGAGACCACACTACAGTACGTTGCTCCAGTAAACATATGAAGACCCAGCCGTATTTAAGCTGTCTTGTCTAATTTGAGCTGTCTTGTGAAGTCCCTGTTTTTCACATACTCCCCCCAACCCCCCCCCCACCTACAGATGTGTAGTGCTCTGATCTACAGTCCCCCAAGTACAGGCAAGACCCCAGTGGCGCGGGTGCAGACTAACGAGTGTAGGCAGGGAAACACAAAGGTGTCTATAAGGAAAGGAGCTGACTGCCTTAGCAAGTGGGTTGGTGAATCAGAACACATAATCAGCTCTGCCTTCTCTTTGACCAGGTTAGCCAATGGGGCAACTGTGGCGGTGGGGGGAGGGGGGTATAATTATTGGACAGGACACCTGACCATCATCCTCAGTGTTGACTGAGAGCTTGTGATGGCTGTTTGTTGGTCTCTCCCAAGGTCAACCTAATGAGACCCTCCTTCATCTTCTTCCACAAGATAGACCGGCTGGCCCCAGTATGCTCCAGCAGACAGGACCAGATACACAGGTGAGGCCTGTCTGTCACGGAGCCACCGCCTCGCTCCGCCTCTGATGTAACTCGGTTCTTCAGCTTGGCTGCGTACTTGATTGATGTTGCACATGGGCGATTGGAACTAAACTAACCTTGCGTTGCATTTGTCTCTCTCTCTCTGGCTCTATCGTGTCCACTCTGCTGGCGCTGATGGATGGGTTGGACAGTCAAGGGGAGCCAGTGGTCCAGTTCCTGTTCATGCTTGGTTGTTGCCTACTCACCTTCCCATCTCCTGCATCACCTGCCACCTGTCTCCACTCTGCCCAGCTGCACCTCATCCCTCATTACTCTTAGCATTAATACCAGTCAATTTCCCTTGGTTCTCTGTAAGATCATCCAGTCATCTACCAAGTCTGCTCAGCTCTTCTGTCTGCCATATTTTGGAGTTGTTTATTGAAATTGAGTTAAAGTAGTTTGTATGGGTCAAGCATCCTCCAGTTTGTATGACTCAAGATCTGTTTACTGCCATGTATATGGTTCACACATACTAGAAATTTGACTAGGGTTAAGGCATACACTGGTGACATGTTTTTAATTGTTTTGTGATCACTGTCTTTGTGATATTTTCTGATGACCAAGCCTTTGATCTAAGCAGAGCCTTAGCACATTATGGAGGAACCATGTCCCTTTCTTTTACCGATCCCTGAGAGCAAGACCTGTGAATGTCCTGAACAGTGTGGTGGCCACATTTGTTGGGAATTTGGGTGGAAACAGTGTGGAACATCATTGCATAGTTTGACTGCCATTTCATACCAACATTAAGAGAAAGTGGAGAAGTAGGCTATACCTAGAAAATACTATAGTTGTGCAATTCGTTTGTACAGTCTAGTAGTTACATGGTTAAAAATGGGCAAGCAATAACATTGGAGGGAAATGTATACTGACACTGATGATTGTTTCAGAAATGGTCTGAGACAAAATAATGAAATGTTATACATCAGTATTGTGAAACACTGAACATATTTTAATGACTGACAAGGAGAGAGGAAACAGTCCAAGTTAATCAATAATAACTAGGCTCACTATGAACAGTGTGTATTATTGGCTCTGTTCTGACATCAGTGCACAGTTCATTCCACCACTGTGAGGCCAGGACAGAAAAAAGCCATGGCCGTTACAATCTGCCGTAGGGGGGCTTGGAGCAACTGGGGAACCAATCACCTCAAGGCAGCAGAGCTTGACCACAGCCTGGAGGTCGGAGGGAGCTGTTCATTTGCCCTGTAGGCTTGCATCACAGTCCTAAACTGGATGGGACAGCGCAGGGAGCCAGTGCAGAGAACAGAGTAGGGAAGTTTTGTGGAAGAGCATGGGGCTGTTGAACACCAGGTCAGCAGCAGCTTTCTCCAGGAGTCTGATGGCCAACGCTGCAGGATGGCAGCAAGTAGGGAGTTGCAGGAGTCCAGGCGGGAGATGACAACAGCCTGGATGAGCACTAGCGACGAATCACAGCCAGATTTCTTTCCTAGCACAAAGTTTGATAAAAGAGATGAGTATTAGCAAAGGCAAGGAGAATGATTATATCAGTGTACAATGAGCTATGATGGGGAATAATTACACTATTAATTTGATTTCCAGGCATGGCATATACATGGCATGCTTACTTGCAATGGTAATAATGCCTTCAGGTAATAACACTATGCTTGATTAATTTGATGTATAATGTGGCAAATGCTATAGTAGCAGCAGCAAGCATCAGCCCACTATAGCTAAATAATGCCAGACAAGATTACAGACTGTAATCAATGTATGAACAATGTCACATTGATCATGCTCAACATTGTTAAAATTGAAATACATCTGAGACCTCCGAACGTAACGTTAGCATTCACTAACGTTAACCCTAAGCCGTTAGCATTAGCTACCGTTAGCATAGCTCCCTAGCCTATCAATATAGTTGATGTTAATATAAAGAAATGTAACATTAGATAATGTTATCTAAGTTATTCAACATTGACCCACTTACCCTCTAGATCTTTTCCAACGATGTCCTAAAGTAACCACATGTCATGATCATTTGCATCATAGACATACGTTCTGATTAGCATGATCATAAGCTTCATTGCTAAAGCATAGCAAATGTTAGCGACGTCATTACATGACTTCCTATCCAATCAGAGGCAGAGTAGGGCGGGTCTTCCTATGGTCACGTGCTTTCCCGAGTTCGCAGGACTCACGAACGCGCGACCAGCGCGTCCCCGAGGCTCGTGCACAGCACATGTTTAAATGGCTCGATACAGGTATTGGTGGCTTCAAAAACCCCAAAACTTTTTTAATTAAAAGTTTATATTGATAAGATTGGTCTCTGATGCTGAATGATACCCAGAAAAATTTTGTTTTCCTTTTCTAGCCCTATCTATCATCATCCACTAACATGGGAAATAAGGGTTCTTGGGCCGCATGCCGTGACATGACTTGCAATACCGGGCTTTGGCCACTACGTCAAATGGCTTCATGCGCCGGTGAGCAACTTTCATTGAAATGAATAGGCAGCCATTTTCAATGCCGTCTCCAGTTATATTATACCTCCATGGGTTAGCCGCATGCGCTGTTTGAAAATGAGAAAGTGCTGATGCGCAAAATCAATTTTCATATGTCCAAATTACTCCCTCACCGGCTTAGGGTTTCACCTAAATGGCCAAATCCTAAAACACTGATACTAATCCTATCATATTAGACCCCTGATCATATAGTTCAAGTTATTGCTAATGCTATTTGCTTTATTTATTGGTGTACTGAGAAGGCCCAACGGCTGTGGATTAAAGGGGCTCTGTTACTGCTGCTGTGTGTGTGTGTGTGTGTGTGTGTGTGTGTGTGTGTGTGTGTGTGAGTGTGTGAGTGTGTGTGTGTGTGTGTGTTTATGAACATGCATGTTTGCATCAGCAGACATTGTTGAGAAAGCATAGTTTTTGTCTTATGATAACTTTTTCATGTGTCTTACTTAAAAAAAAATAAAAAATTCATTATTGTTCCTCTGGGAAAATACCTATTTTAATCTCAATACCACTTTTATTGCTTATTGTTAAATGATCATCTGTGCTGGTAGTGCATGTGCTTACTATAGTAGAATCAGCATCCCTGGAAGCGCAGCACAAAAAACGTCAGGAAATTCTTGCAACGAGCAGTCTCATGACGATGTGGCTGTGTGTGTGTGTGTGCGTGCGAGCGAGTGTGTGTGCGTGTGAGCGAGTGTGTGTGCGTGTCAGTGCGTCAGGCTATAGATCTGTGGATTCTGGGCTGGCTTGGCCTGTGGCCACGGCCGGACCACCTGGGCTGGCCACATCGTTAACAATCGGCGTGCATCAGCCCTGCCTCGGCTTGGACATCACCACCAGGCCACTCCCCAATCCCTCACTCAGACATTATCTCCCTGGACTTCCTCTACGAAGGGTGTCCCTCCAAAACCTCCAAACACCAGGGCCTCAGTCCAGACGGCCGGACAGGACATTCTAAAACCACAACATTAAAGGTGGCGCGCTAGGCGGGAGCAGAGAGAGAACTGAGCGGTGTTCAGGATGTGTTACGTTCGCTTTAGCTCATCCTGTTGACAGAATCACGGTGGTTTCAGTTTTATCGTTCGATAGGGATTCACACGTTCCAAAATGGCTGCCGTGCACCCTTCCACCCTCCCCCTCAGGCACATAGATACCCCGTACAGCCACAGTCCCGGGGC
>NW_028176451.1:72500-82500 GCF_949987555.1 Borostomias antarcticus
GAAAGGAAGTAATCTATTTCTCCACCAGGTGGAGCATAATAAAGATTTAACAAACTCAAGTTATTTAACACACCAAGATCATTTTCTTCTCATATGCAATCACTTACCAAAACTCCTCACCTTAATTTGGCATAAGCAAGGTAAAAAGATACCATGATTATTAATCTAAGACATCATATATTCATGACTGAGTGGGAAAAAACCTTAAATTCAAATTAGAACCAACAGATTATGTATCAAAATATTCCAAAGTCAATGTCAATGGCACAGACATCAAGATCTTGAATTGAATTAATAGTTAATTTAACTTTTTTTTTTTTTTTCATTATCTAGGCAGCATAGGCATATCTGGAACAGCATTTAAACATACACTTAAGAATATTTAAAAAATAATAACGATGAAGAACATACAACTGAAAACACACATATTTGAGAATATCCAGGACTTGCAAAAGCATTCCATTTAGGAACATTATCTAAGATTTAAATACCTTTATCGTTTGCTTCATGGAACTCAATGTAGCATTGGGATCTGAACTAACCGAACAGCAGATATAGCCAGTATTATCTCTAAGGGAAGTCTATTTTGTAGCACAATCTTTTCCATGTAATTTACTTCTGTAGCTAAGGCTGAAATTACTTGGTATTGTGCGATCATGTGTCATGCGTTCATGAGAGAAATAATATACTGAAACTAAATTGAAAATTCGAGACAGCTCTATGGTCTCTAGTTTGATTGCTGATGAATTCCCTGCATTTGAGTGTGATCAATCTTCTTAATCCTGGACATTACATGAGCAAGATAACATTCATATGACACTGTTGCAATTTAAAGTTGAATACGCTATTTCCCTATAGCTCAAAAATACACCATTTGGAATGGCTCTCTGAACCTTAATTTCACATCTCATAAATCTGCTTAAACACTAATTTGTCCTAATCTATGTGTTGTATTTGAAAATATTAATACATGCTGTGATGTATTGAAGAGGTCACTTCAAATTGTTTAACTCGCTTTTCAAGTTCAGCCCTGTGGATGCAATTCTGTTAGGCTTCATTTTGATACTTGGTTGATGTAGTTAGGTGCATAGCAGTTAAACACAGTTAAACACAGTCCCCTGAGAATAGTCTGGAACAGCTTCTACAAAGATCAACTTTATAATTATGAATTTTCAATACTTCTATACCCACTCTAAACTAAACTCCAGTCACAGTTTCAACAGTATAACCTGGAAATCTCTGTTGCTTTCAAATCTTATATATGCAGAATGTAGTATTTTCCATTCATCTTCGTCTCAACAGTCAAGTGGAGTGCAACATTCAAATAGGACAAACGCTTGTCCACGTTGCCATAATGATCCTGGGAAGGAGGTGACAGGCAAGGTCACTTCTTTCAATAGCTCCTCCTCAGAGGAAGCCACAGTGTGGTGGCCCATGATTTTTGCTGAAGTGGTGGTCAGAGTTGTCCTCCTGACAGCAATGAGGAAAAGTAGTGCGTTATTCTTTGTCTGATTTCTCATCTGAGGAGACCAGAGAGTGAGCTTTCGCCCTGGTGGTGACACAGGATATTGCATCTTGGTTGTTGGAATTCTCAGGCCGGGTGGCCTCGTCCTGGTTTGGAACCAGCCTGCAGTGGCTGGCGTGTACCCGCAAAGTCCTCTCTGCTACGTCTGAGTTAGCAGCAGGAACTGGTACGGGCCCAGCCAACGGGCACTCTGGTTTCAGGTCTCTGCTCACAACCCATTGGCCTGGTTGGAAATGATGCAGGTCGGCTCTCTCAGGTCGGCAGACCTGTGAATCCACAGATGAGAGACACACCATAGACAAAACAGGACCGGACCGCAGCTTTTAGCAGCGGAGTTAGCAGCCATACTGGACACAGGATATTGGACACAGGATCAGAGGTTTCAATAGGAGCTTGGCCTTTGCCACCATTTCTTCTTCAGCTCTGCATCTCGTTCTTTCAACTACTTTCTAATTTCCTTCAACTACAACCTCCTCACTACCTTCAATTCAACTTCCTCACTGCCTTCAATTCAACTTCCTCACTACCTTCTTCACTACTACTAGTCTGTTTCATTAGCAACAACCAGTTAACTTGATAACATCCTTTACTCCCCCTCTTTTTTGAAACATGATCTGGTCAGTGTGCTAATTTGAAAACATAATGAAAGCATGGAATATGCAGTATAGGTTATGCTAACTATGAAATGAGCATTCATTCAAAATCAGAGTGAGAGGAGAATATCTGAGAGGTTTGAGCGTGGCTTAATTGATCTCGTTCAATATGTTGAGTCATGTCTCTCTGCCTTCTGGAGGAGGAAGCAGAGTTAAGAACAGTGCATCTTTGAAATGCACGGTCAACAGTTCAGTCTTATTAAAGCAGCAGCCACGCTGTGTGTAGGTGCGATGTAAATTATGAATAGTCACAACATGCAGGACATGGATAAAATCGCTTGCGCAATGCTACTAGGTCTAAAACAGCGTCAGTGGTAGCAGCCACTGGTTTCAAGTAGGACCCAAGTCCTTTTAACAGAGTCAAGTCTTTTTAGTCAGAAATACTTAAACAGAGTGCATTAGTCATCTTTAAAACCAGTCGGGCTCGTCAGTCCATGTAATCTTGTCAAGTGGAGCTAGCTTTTGTCTAATGAGGGTTATGTCTGCTAAATCAGGGATAGACTCTGCAGTAGTCTATTACCAAGCAGCCTTTGTTTATTTATCATTAGTAAGTGACCAAGGTAATTAACCTGCTCACGCACCAATTAGATTTAGGTCTTAGAAATTCTATGGCCATTTCCTGAAATAAAACAACATATTCGTATCCTCAAACCATGAGTCCTTGTTTCTAACAAGAAATTGTTATTCAAAATAATCATTTAAAAAGGGGAGCACCAACACATTATGTAAAACAGCGCCCTCTAATGGTGAAAACAAAAATTCCCTTACATCAGGGTGAACAAATGGAAAAAATGCATTACTCAAACCAAAACAATAAATGAATAGCTTCATATGGGGTTCTCAAATCATGAACAAATATAATTTATCTAAACCGCTCTCAAAAGAACACTAGGGGTTGTTATAAGTTGAGCTCAATTTCAACAACCACATTTCTGCGTTTGAAGACAGAGGGTTATGAGCACGCTTAGGACGTGATGGTTCCTTGGGTCTGACAATTACTTGGTTACTATTCTTAAATTTAGCCTAGATCATATCTATCTCTTACCCACAGTCAGTTGGGCAACGTGGGGGTGAGGCGGTTGACCAGCGTCCCCACGAACCAAGGTGTCAGCCCATATAAATGGGAATTCGGTTACCCCGGTTGTATCCAATTCTTGGGGCAGCCTCCATCTCTCGTCCAGTGCCTGTGTCTGCTCTGTAAACAAACTTCAGAAATAATACGTGACACATTTGTTTTACCATGCAGCTGTCTCTTTGGGCCGTCAGACGCACAGACAAAGCTGCATGGGCAGTTTACATACAATAAAAAACAGACAAAATAAAAGACATTTCAATTTCTCACCACTCTTGTGGGTAACACCAATTCTTAGAAATTATGCGCCGGAGGCACATAAACATAACAAAATAAATCATAGACCGCAGTTTTGATAAATTGGAGTGATGTCTTTTTTCTTTTTTTTTTCAAGAATATGTATCTGAGCATATTAAGTTAACATGACAATACAGTGAATTGAGCTTGAAGTTAGCAACATCTAACAACTTTAAATGGCAGTCATTTCAAATTATTAAAATACTTGCGGTTCCAACCGGTTTGGCATTTATCCGGTAGTCCAGGAACGTCAATTCTCTGTAAAACTCAAAACCAATGAATGTGCATCTGAAATCAGTAAAACATGAAATCTTAAACAAAACAAAATTCTCAAAATTGGGTTGTCAGACAAATGTATCAGACTAAGATATTGGCAAATATGAATGATTTTTCTTTTTTCTCTTACCTCTACCCTCCCCCCCCTCCCCCATGTCACGTACACTCTCACTCTCCCTAGAATGGGAGAGGAACCAGAGGGAGGTGTCTCAGAAGAGTAATACCCTAGGGGGGGCGTTATTTCAGACATCCCTGTTTAAGGGTAAGGGTATGTAGCAGCCGTAGAGATGACAGTTGGTCGAACAGGAAGGGACGTTTGGACAGGAACAACGGACGTGGCCTGAACCAACAAAACTGTTTGGATAGGTGTCACAACAAGGAGGGGCCAGTATTGGGGGTTGGTTGAAATCTGCTTAACAAGGGACATGGCCTGAAACAACAAAACTCTTGTTTGGATAAGAGGTCAGAACAGGGACTTTCTGTCCCTTCACTATTCTCACACACACGCTTTGTTGTACAAAAAATAACTCCCATTTTAAAAGAAAATATTAGAACCAACAATGTAATTAAAAAGTTACAGAAAAAAAACTAAACACGTTCAGTCAACCAAATTACTGCTGTGCTGAGAGATACTTGTTTGTTTGGTTTTTTTTTTTATCCTGTTATATATTTTTTTCCCAAGATGGCAGTCATCAGAAGCCAAAATGGTCGACCCTCAAATGGAAAAGAGGAACAGGAAGTCTCTCTTTTTTTTTTTTTTTTTTTTTTTTTTTTCACACAAGCAGCAAACCAGGAAGTCAAACCACGTGCGCACAAAGTTAGCTAAGCACGTGGGCTAATCAACATGTGAAACCAACCACGTGGACGAATTAGCTAGCACAGAGAAGCTAATCAGTGAACCAATAGCACAAAAACCAAAGCTAACAGAAATACAAGATACGTAGCTTGGAGCAGAATTAAAAGAACAAAGGATGAGCACAAGAGTGCCGTAGAAATCCCAAAATAACCCCAACACTGAACACAAAACAAAGCCAGCAGAACACCAAACACTGAAATGCACAACCAAACCGCAGCTAACATGTACAGAAGGACAACACCAAACAAAGACCCAGAAAAACAGGATCAGAAACCCAAGACAAGACAAACACAATGAAACAAAACAAGGCCTACTCGACTCACTTAACAAAAGCAAATCACCCGGGGTTTAAAAGTTCTCGAAGTGTAACAGCCCCCTCCGCGTCATGCCCTTCACAACCGGAGTACAAAAAACAAAATAACGAGCCTTAGAACAACAAAAGCTCCGTCGAGTTGCAGCAACCTTCCGCAACGCGGATCTCAAAACCAAAAATTCAAAAGAGAAGGCTTTTCGAGAGTAATAACGCTGTGTAGTACTCCACTATTCAGTACTGATAACGCTGTAAAATGCGTCGCAAACAAAAACCTAACCCTGGTTAGATATATAGGGCAGGGAGAACATTAGGCAATTTAAGCGGGCATGCGGTCAACAACCGGCTTTAACCCTCTTGGCGCCAAAGTCGCATTTCTGCGACAAGCTGCGTTACTGAGTAAAACAGTGATTTTATGATATTTACACGCTGAAACCTCGATTTTCCTGCCACCACTAGATGGCAGACATGTATAACTTGCTCTCGATTCAGTATGACACCATCTTCCAATGCAATATATTTTGAGAAAATCTCATTACGAGTTCCCTATTTTATACACGGGGCGCGCCAGCGCTCCTCAATACCATATGTTCTTTAGGACGGCATATTTCTGAAATAGTTTGACCTAGAGACAAGCGGTTTTTTACCTGTAAAAGTAGACAAATTGCGCTGTCTGGCAAGCTTCGGTTTATCCATTTGTGTAGCCGACTTCCGTATTTACGTACAACCACAAAGTTGTAAACTATGGGGATAGGTTGTTTTGCCTGGTGCAGTAGCCTACTTTGTCTATCCCTGTGGATGGGGATCTACAACTACTCGAAAATACCAGGATGGAGAGTTCGATTGCAAGATAGCCTACCATCTAAAGTTGAGTTTGTGCGTCGTGTTTGTACAAATAAGACATCCCACCTACAACAAAATAATCTCGACAAATCTAGCGACTTTTCCTGGTCATTTGGGAATGATTGAGATGACAAAGCCCTGCGCATTCCGTGGTTCACGTTACAACCGATTTCACCAGAGCTGAGGGTAAGTCTCATCCTCTCCATGACACTAGCCAGTCTGACTAGATAGCGTCATATTTCCAGCTCAGACACCGTGGCCGCTCGGAGGAAGAGCAGCCTGCAAATGAATCGCGCGCGCACAATTTATGACCAATCACAACAATGATTTTGTACAGTTACAGTAAGCACAGTATATTTATAGATATGTTTTTGTCCTCTCACGTTTACTATAAATACACACGATGACTGTTCATTCAGTTGTGGGTTGAGCGGAGCAGAGTTATTGAGAGAGCGAGTCAGCAGAATTGAGTAGATTATTGCGTTGGAAAAACGCCAAATGGCTGCCATAAGGTTCAATTGTGAGCAGGTTTTGGATGATATTTGTCCATGGGGCTGGTAGAGAAATCAGAGATTGAGGACTACTGGGCACAGTTTTGACCAACTTTTACACCTGGATTTGGCAAAGTGATCTAGGAACAGATTTGAAATCATCCCGTCATTTCTGCATTTAGTAAACAATGATGAGTAGGCCTATGTTGAGAGGGGACAGCAGGGCCAGTGTGGGGTGGCTCTGTGTGCTGTGCCTTGCAATGAGAGGTACCACACTCTGAAAAACTAAACAGTGTCACTTGGATAGATAGGTACACTGGATAGATAGGTACACAGGCCTCTGCGGCTAAGAGACGCCTTCTGTTTACGTGAGTGATGCTACTATGTGGCCTAGTAATTAGTTTGTTTACTACTGTTGGCTTACCATTTACTGTTTTCTTGTTCATTTGATATTTGGATAACATAACAAATGGACAGAGGTGGGGAAATTTGTTGAAATAAGTTCAAATTGATTCAAAATATCCCATATTTCCTTAAAAAATGGCATAATTCAAGTTGGCCGCCACCCTATGACATCATAATATGCAAATTAGTTGGATAAATTTAGACCCAACATAAACTTTGGATCATTCTCAACATTTGTCTCATTTACAGTGAGTCTCTATCTCTAACCACTCTGAAGCCACACTCTTTTGAAATTTAGATGTAAAAATATTGTTAAAAAAAAAAAAAAACCTGGCGCCAAGAGGGTTAAGAATAGAAATGCATGTACAGAAATGCATGTACAACAACCGGTGTGAATAAAACTATGGTCTAAGTTTATCACACAGCTGAACAAACAAAGGGACCACTCTTAACTAGGTTCAAAACAACGTTACCAGACTCCAGCAAATTCCAGGCTGACTCGGGTCTCGGGGGAAAACCGCACCAACTAGATGCGTCTCCGAGATTGAATTCCCCCCGTCCTTTGAGAAAAGGACGACACGCGTCCGTGAATGCAGCCCAAAACACACCGAAGTCCAGCAGTCGTTCCCTTTTAGAGCATTACCGTCGCCATATTGTAAAGGATTTTTATCCTTATTTTAGTTAGATTGTCAAAGAACACGCTGAGTGGTCGATCAAGCTGGTTTTAAACAAAGTACAATAGTTTATTCTATGTTACGATTCTGCAGAAGCGGACCCTCGCACCGGAAGTGATTCCAGGCAAGAGTGAGAGTGAGGAGGAGGGGTCGGGGGTTTATACAGGAGAAGAGGAAGTGACAGTTTCAGGGGAAAGACAGGGAAGTGATGTCACACAGGGAGGGATTTGTAGTTCTGACAGACTGATCTATGAGAACGAACTACAAGGTTTAGAATTACAGTCCAGGGGGATAAACGGAACACAATGTTGAGACTTGAAATTCATTCACAGTGTATGTGTGTGTAGGTGTGTGTGTGCGCGTGCGTGCGGGTGTGTTGTGTGCTGTGTGTGCGTAAGTGTTTGTGGGTGTGTGTATGTGTGTGTGATGATGCAATTTTGCCCAACTGCAATGAGCTGTCATGCTGCCATTTTAGTTACCTCGGGGGAACAAAACAACATTCTTATTGGTGAGGAGGACGGGAAATGAGGATTGCTGCTACTGGGTGTGAATCCCTACTGAGACAAGACATGACATGACATATTCAAAAGGTATAACCAACCTGATTGCCATTATTCACCAGCTACAGGTGTTAAATGTCAAGATTTGACCTCAAAATACATATATTATTGTCACGACCTCAGTCTGGGCTGCTATGATCTTGATATCCAGGGCCTTTCAGCTACTTCAGTTGGAGGTAAATAATCTGTTTGTTGTTTATCAAGCGATGCTTCCTGTGTGCCATTTCATAAAAAAACATTACTGTAACGTTAAGATTTACGACAGGGTTGGGGGTTATTTGATGTATGAATAAAAGATTCTCTCTCAGTTGTAATGAAGGATGTTTGTTTGTGGTAAGTGTTTTTTGTTTGTTATGTTGGGTCTCAAGTGTGAATCTAAGCCCATTAACTTGAGACAGACCTTTTTCACAGTGGTTTGTGAAAGCTTTCTCTGAAAGGTATAGCGATTTAGCAGCAGGATAGAAGTGAGACATGCGTACTTGGTGGAAGCTGTTCTTTGCTTCTCCTCAAGGGGTTGAAACAGTATAATGAAATACTTGAAGGAAAATGCAATGAAATACAAACTGGCTCGTCAAAATGATCTAGTTCTAGGGCTTGAGATCAAGCTACATTTCAAAAAGGGCTTATTTTATTCTACCTTTAAATAAACTTTATTATACCCGGGGCTGATTACATTTCAGATGTATAAAAAGGCCACACATCCACATGAACGGAAGCCACGGCCCCACAGGCAGGGGAAGGCCTATGACCATGCATATGATAAACACATTTGGCTGATACTCAACTCGCTAGAATATGCAGGAAAACGGCTCCTCCCCACAAAAAAGGACCCCTGTGTCTATTTACGAGAGAGGGGGGAGAGAGTTTGGTTGACAAAATGTGTGTTTTTCTGCTAAATTTGATAATGTCCCCCTCGGGCTTCCAGGGGCCTGGGGATTGGGCTGGAGCTCACGGCAAATGACAGAGCTTCAAAACCCAGCTATTTAAAAAGTCTCAGTTAACAGGACCTTCCAAACAGCCAAACCGCTTCAAACAGCAGCCAAACAAGATCCACATTGTTCCATGGCATGCCCAAAGTGGCCCTAACCCAAGCCCAAGCCCATAAACAACTCCTAATTGGTTTAATTATCATATAATTTTAAAAATATGTTTTAATATAAGGGCTATCCTTTTTTTAGGTGGAGTGGGGGAAATAAGACTTGGCCCCTGGTAACAAATTCAATATGTTCATTATGTAAACACCTTGGGGAGGGGGGGCAGAAAGCAAGGGTGACTAAGAGAAGAGAGAGAGAGAGAGAGAAGGAGAGAGAGGAAGAGAGAGAGAGAAAAGGAGAGAGAGACAGAAAGAGAGAGAGAGAAGGAGAGAAAGAGGGAGAGAGATACAGAGAGAGAGGGAGAGAGAGACAGAAAGAGAGAGAGAGAGAGAGAGAGAGTTTTGAATTTTAATTTTAACATTTTGAATACATCAAGCCTCTGGAGGGGAGGTTGAGGTTGATATGTTTGAGGCCAGAAGACGTAGCATAGACCAAACATACATGTTGAGCAAGGTCCGATCTGGGACTTTATTTGTTCTTGTTGCCGTTTCTCGGGGCGAGCTGACAGATATGTCTTGGAGGAAGCAGGCAGGCAGCTTCCTTCCTGGCCAGAGGTGCAGAGAGGGATGGGAGGAGAGAGGGGAGGGAGAGTCAGCAAAGGGGCCGTTCAGGAACCTCGGTAGACCCTCCCTCTAAATTGTGAGGGTCAAGAGTAAAGAAAATAAACCATATAAGTGGGAGCCCCATAATCAATAAGACTTTATCACCGAGCACCAAGCCATAGTGTTGTGCAGAGAGGGACACCAGAAATAACACATTTCACACATACAGAAACATCCTTCAAACCTTGCTCACACACGCACGCACACAGGCATGCACACGCACACACGCACGCACACAGGCATGCACACGCACACACGCACACACACAGGCATGCACACGCACACACGCACGCACACAGGCATGCACACGCACACACGCACACACGCACGCTCACCAACAGT
>NW_028176451.1:87500-105000 GCF_949987555.1 Borostomias antarcticus
TAATGTTCCATTTTCTTTTCAAGAGTTAAACTAACAGATAACCATAAATTAGGTTAAACCAAAGCTGTGTTCGAAACCGTTCCCTATTCCCTATATAGTGCACTATATAGTGCGTCCGCCATTTTTTTTGTAGTGTTCGAATTCTCAATGGTTAATTTCATTCACTATATAGTACACTACAAAATACCCACAATTCATGTTGATTTCTAGAGAAAACATTTTTTACCCTACAATTTCTCCCATATACCACAATGCAACTGTCATGTTTTACCGAAGGAGAAGACGTGAAGAAGAAGACGGCAGCTACGGGTGGCTGCAGCTAGCTAACATTACGATGATTCCTCTAGCTGTTTTGCTGCTAATGCGAGTTTGAGTTCGCCTCAGTTTATGCCCGAGAAACAAAAGTTGAAACAACAATAATTACAGGAATCGTTGTAATGTTAACTAACTGCTTTAGCGACTTACAGCTAACGTTACCGTTAATGTTATGGAAGCTGCTGTCGTGAGCTAACTGGCTATCATGGTCTTGCAACTTTACAGTTTGCTATTAGCTGACAGCACCATAGTTGACAAAACCACACTTGCACATCATTAGAATTTTAACAATTAATTTTGGATTTAACATTCAAAACGTAACATGGAAACTGAATACTACCTGAGTACATTTCACCCTGCTGCCATCAGTGCTCATGTTTGTTTACGTGATCTATGAATATTTGACACAATTACGTTCCATGTATTGTTCGAAAACCTTTTAATCGTTCCCTATGTAGGTCACTATATGGGGAACACTACATAGGGAATAGGGAGTGAGTGAACAAGGGAACGATTTCGAACACAGCTTAAGTGTCTTTTGTGTGGTGAAGTTCAACCCTTTTTTGAAGCGGTATCAAGCTGTTATACATTTGGTATAAATCGGGCACTGAGGACATGAGTGCAGATAGATAGTTGTGTTCAATGTTCCGCGTTGTCCATTTGGCACTAATTAAATAAAACATACGGCCCTGTCACCATCTGCCCAGGACCCCTGCCGGTACCCGTGCCAAATAGAGATGTAATGCCATGAAAATTTCATATCATGATTATAGTGACCAAAATTATCACGGTTATCAGTATTATCGCGGTATTATAAAATGTGCTGAACGTTTTCTAAAACTACTGATACACACACTGAAATCATTTCACCAAGTTTTATATTGAAAACCACAAATAAAATGAGCAGTACTATGCACTTTTTGTTTGCATAAACATTAAAATAATGCATCTTGGAGACTGTTGCTGGTTGGTGCTGGACAGTATTTACACTGAGTTTTTTAAAGCACAGAAATCAAACACAGTTTTAATGATAATTTTATTGCAATAAATTTAATCAAATTTTATGACGGTTTATCATTATACCAGTTATCGCTACATCCCTAGTGCCAAATGTGAATGCTGTCAGGTCGACGGTGTCTGAGGAAAATGGATCAGACAGAGATTCAGACAGACATAGATAGACAGACAGAGATACAGAGGCTTCCCCTTTAATATGTATAATATGTAGGATATTTTTCTAGCCACTGTTTCAGTGACATGAACAAGAAGAAATAGAAATGCCACAATTGGTCGCAATGTTGCTTCCTTTAGTACACATATGTGCCACACAGGAACATCAAAGCTGCATATGCTATAACCTTCCATGTTATGGCCATCATCCACAGAGGGGGGGGGTCCTCCCTCACCTAGAGCTGGCCCTGGGGAACCCAGTAACACTGACTTACATGTACTGTACAGTACAGTACATTTGCAGGTTTGCAGAGCACACTCAAACGCATGAGCTAGCTAGTGCTCTTCGATCAGGAGGATATTCTGCAGACGCCACAACTGCAGTCAGATGCAATGACTTGGAACTACTTATATACCAGGGGTCGGCAACCCGCGGCTCCGGAGCCGCATGCGGCTCTTTCATCCATGGAGGTATAATATAACTGGAGACGGCATTGAAAATGGCTGCCTATTCATTTCAATGAAAGTTGCTCACCGGCGCATGAAGCCATTTGACGTAGTGGCCAAAGCCCGGTATTGCAAGTCATGTCACGGCATGCGGCCCAAGAACCCTTATTTCCCATGTTAGTGGATGATGATAGATAGGGCTAGAAAAGGAAAACAAAATTTTTCTGGGTATCATTCAGCATCAGAGACCAATCTTATCAATATAAACTTTTAATTCAAGGGGTTTTGGGGTTTTTGAAGCCACCAATACCTGTATCGAGCCATTTAAACATGTGCTGTGCACGAGCCTCGGGGACGCGCTGGTCGCGCGTTCGTGAGTCCTGCGAACTCGGGAAAGCACGTGACCATAGGAAGACCCGCCCTACTCTGCCTCTGATTGGATAGGAAGTCATGTAATGACGTCGCTAACATTTGCTATGCTTTAGCAATGAAGCTTATGATCATGCTAATCAGAACGTATGTCTATGATGCAAATGATCATGACATGTGGTTACTTTAGGACATCGTTGGAAAAGATCTAGAGGGTAAGTGGGTCAATGTTGAATAACTTAGCTAACATTATCTAATGTTACATTTCTTTATATTAACATCAACTATATTGATAGGCTAGGGAGCTATGCTAACGGTAGCTAATGCTAACGGCTTAGGGTTAACAGGTCTCAGATGTATTTCAATTTTAACAATGTTGAGCATGATCAATGTGACATTGTTCATACATTGATTACAGTCTGTAATCTTGTCTGGCATTATTTAGCTATAGTGGGCTGATGCTTGCTGCTGCTACTATAGCATTTGCCACATTATACATCAAATTAATCAAGCATAGTGTTATTACCATTGCAAGTAAGCATGCCATGTATATGCCATGCCTGGAAATCAAATTAATAGTGTAATTATTCCCCATCATAGCTCATTGTACACTGATATAATCATTCTCCTTGCCTTTGCTAATACTCATCTCTTTTATCAAACTTTGTGCTAGGAAAGAAATCTGGCTGTGATTCGTCGCTAGTGCTCATCCAGGCTGTTGTCATCTCCCGCCTGGACTCCTGCAACTCCCTACTTGCTGCCATCCTGCAGCGTTGGCCATCAGACTCCTGGAGAAAGCTGCTGCTGACCTGGTGTTCAACAGCCCCATGCTCTTCCACAAAACTTCCCTACTCTGTTCTCTGCACTGGCTCCCTGCGCTGTCCCATCCAGTTTAGGACTGTGGTTCAAGCCTACAGGGCAAATGAACAGCTCCCTCCGACCTCCAGGCTGTGGTCAAGCTCTGCTGCCTTGAGGTGATTGGTTCCCCAGTTGCTCCAAGCCCCCCTACGGCAGATTGTAACGCCCATGGCTTTTTTCTGTCCTGGCCTCACAGTGGTGGAATGAACTGTGCACTGATGTCAGAACAGAGCCAATAATACACACTGTTCATAGTGAGCCTAGTTATTATTGATTAACTTGGACTGTTTCCTCTCTCCTTGTCAGTCATTAAAATATGTTCAGTGTTTCACAATACTGATGTATAACATTTCATTATTTTGTCTCAGACCATTTCTGAAACAATCATCAGTGTCAGTATACATTTCCCTCCAATGTTATTGCTTGCCCATTTTTAACCATTTAACTACTAGACTGTACAAACGAATTGCACAACTATAGTATTTTCTAGGTATAGCCTACTTCTCCACTTTCTCTTAATGTTGGTATGAAATGGCAGTCAAACTATGCAATGATGTTCCACACTGTTTCCACCCAAATTCCCAACAAATGTGGCCACCACACTGTTCAGGACATTCACAGGTCTTGCTCTCAGGGATCGGTAAAAGAAAGGGACATGGTTCCTCCATAATGTGCTTCAGCACTAGACTATGCTCTTAGTCACTTGTTTGTTTTAGAAAGAAGATGCACTTGTGAGTTCTGGCAAGTAGTAGTACATTGGCTCTTCCTACGTTAAATGCAATTATTGTTAGTCGCTTTGGATAAAAGCGTCTGCTAAATGACTGTAATGTAATGTAATGGCTCTGCTTAGATCAAAGGCTTGGTCATCAGAAAATATCACAAAGACAGTGATCACAAAACAATTAAAAACATGTCACCAGTGTATGCCTTAACCCTAGTCAAATTTCTAGTATGTGTGAACCATATACATGGCAGTAAACAGATCTTGAGTCATACAAACTGGAGGATGCTTGACCCATACAAACTACTTTAACTCAATTTCAATAAACAACTCCAAAATATGGCAGACAGAAGAGCTGAGCAGACTTGGTAGATGACTGGATGATCTTACAGAGAACCAAGGGAAATTGACTGGTATTAATGCTAAGAGTAATGAGGGATGAGGTGCAGCTGGGCAGAGTGGAGACAGGTGGCAGGTGATGCAGGAGATGGGAAGGTGAGTAGGCAACAACCAAGCATGAACAGGAACTGGACCACTGGCTCCCCTTGACTGTCCAACCCATCCATCAGCGCCAGCAGAGTGGACACGATAGAGCCAGAGAGAGAGAGACAAATGCAACGCAAGGTTAGTTTAGTTCCAATCGCCCATGTGCAACATCAATCAAGTACGCAGCCAAGCTGAAGAACCGAGTTACATCAGAGGCGGAGCGAGGCGGTGGCTCCGTGACAGACAGGCCTCACCTGTGTATCTGGTCCTGTCTGCTGGAGCATACTGGGGCCAGCCGGTCTATCTTGTGGAAGAAGATGAAGGAGGGTCTCATTAGGTTGACCTTGGGAGAGACCAACAAACAGCCATCACAAGCTCTCAGTCAACACTGAGGATGATGGTCAGGTGTCCTGTCCAATAATTATACCCCCCTCCCCCCACCGCCACAGTTGCCCCATTGGCTAACCTGGTCAAAGAGAAGGCAGAGCTGATTATGTGTTCTGATTCACCAACCCACTTGCTAAGGCAGTCAGCTCCTTTCCTTATAGACACCTTTGTGTTTCCCTGCCTACACTCGTTAGTCTAGCACCCACGCCACTGGGGTCTTGCCTGTACTTGGGGGACTGTAGATCAGAGCACTACACATCTGTAGGTGGGGGGGGGGGGGGGTTGGGGGGAGTATGTGAAAAACAGGGACTTCACAAGACAGCTCAAATTAGACAAGACAGCTTAAATACGGCTGGGTCTTCATATGTTTACTGGAGCAACGTACTGTAGTGTGGTCTCACCTAGGAGGTTCTTCTATCAGGTGATCGAACACAGAGGGGTTGCTCTGCTTCCTGTTCACTGACTGAAAAAGCAATCACAGTGGGATTTAGTGACATCATTATGCACATCAGGAATTCATTATCTCATCTAGTCAGTCAAAAAATGATTTTGTCCTCACCAATAGGTGGCGCCTCATATCACTGCATTTATCTTTTAAAACAGCAAACACTATGTGTAAATAAGGTTTTAAACTTCATCAACATCATTATAAATAATCAGCCCCTATGGCTGGATACAGGCGCAGCAGAAGTCGAGGGTGACAGTACTAGGTTTTTTAGCTGGCAGGTGCCCGTCAGGCTCAGTGAATATCTGGTTGAACTGGTTTAAACTCTGTCCTCAGTATTAGTACTGCCCATGTGCACAATTGATTCGCTAGCTTTTCATTGGGATAGCTGGTGGCAGTGTTCTAGAAAGGTGGTCATGTGCGTTCCTAAGTCAGAGGACCCGGGTTTGAACCCAGTGTGGGCAAGTGTGGTGGAATCAATACACCTGTTACAATCGCAGGAATTTTATGGGAAGGAAGGGGCTTCTTTTTTCTTTCTTTTTTTAAAGGTTTTGTACCTTCAATATTAGACACTTAAGCAAACAGAAAAACACAAAACACAACTATAAAAGGCCTGGCTTGGTTTAAAGCCCACTCACCACGTCAAGGTGCAGGCCAAGAGTGGGGACACGACAATCACTAACAGACAAACCCTGACAAATACACATGTAAAGACATGTAAAGAAACACGTAAAAACATATAGACTATACATATAGGAGTAGGGAAGTTGTGTGGAAGAGCATGGGGCCGTTGAACACGGGATTAGCAGCAGCTTTCTCCAGGAGTCTGATGGCCAACGCTGCAGGATGGCAGCAAGTAGGGAGTTGCAGGAGTCCAGGCGGGAGATGACAACAGCCTGGATGAGCACTAGTGACGAATCACAGCCAGATTTCTTTCCTAGCACAAAGTTTGATAAAAGAGATGAGTATTAGCAAAGGCAAGGAGAATGATTATTCAGTGTACAATGAGCTATGATGGGGAATAATTACACTATTAATTTGATTTCCAGGCATGGCATATACATGGCATGCTTACTTGCAATGGTAATAATGCCTTCAGGTAATAACACTATGCTTGATTAATTTGATGTATAATGTGGCAAATGCTATAGTAGCAGCAGCAAGCATCAGCCCACTATAGCTAAATAATGCCAGACAAGATTACAGACTGTAATCAATGTATGAACAATGTCACATTGATCATGCTCAACATTGTTAAAATTGAAATACATCTGAGACCTGTTAACCCTAAGCCGTTAGCATTAGCTACCGTTAGCATAGCTCCCTAGCCTATCAATATAGTTGATGTTAATATAAAGAAATGTAACATTAGATAATGTTAGCTAAGTTATTCAACATTGACCCACTTACCCTCTAGATCTTTTCCAACGATGTCCTAAAGTAACCACATGTCATGATCATTTGCATCATAGACATACGTTCTGATTAGCATGATCATAAGCTTCATTGCTAAAGCATAGCAAATGTTAGCGACGTCATTACATGACTTCCTATCCAATCAGAGGCAGAGTAGGGCGGGTCTTCCTATGGTCACGTGCTTTCCCGAGCTCGCAGGACTCACGAACGCGCGACCAGCGCGTCCCCGAGGCTCGTGCACAGCACATGTTTAAATGGCTCGATACAGGTATTGGTGGCTTCAAAAACCCCAAAACCCCTTGAATTAAAAGTTTATATTGATAAGATTGGTCTCTGATGCTGAATGATACCCAGAAAAATTTTGTTTTCCTTTTCTAGCCCTATCTATCATCATCCACTAACATGGGAAATAAGGTTCTTGGGCCGCATGCCGTGACATGACTTGCAATACCGGGCTTGGCCTGAAAGCCCATGGTGGCTTCAATGCGCCAAGCTGATCCTGGGGGCTTGCTTTCATCCCTCTGATGCGGCTCCCTGTGGCTTTTGAAAATAATTAATGAGTATTTAATTAAAATGTATTTTATTTTAGTTTGTTCGTTTTTAAAATGTAATTCTAAATTTGAAGATTATGGTGATCTTGTAACATCTAAATAAAACGTGTTAAAAAATGTTATGTCGCTGTTACGCTGTTACTATGCGTCACAACCGCCAATGTGCGACACCCGCCAGCGCGCGATTTCTTGAACTTTTCGAATCCCAGGTAGGACAACTATGGAGAATTCTAAGAAGAGAAAAGTGTCTGAAGAAAACAGAACGTTCAATGGTACGTGGACAGATTCATTTGCTTTCACTGCTGACGAGACTGGTTTACCAGTATGCTTAATATGTAATGAGAAACTAGGAAACAACAAAGGGTCAAATGTCGCAAGACATTTCCAGAATAAACACGCAGCCTTTGCTCAAAAATATCCGGATGGAGATGAGAGAAAAAAAGCCGTTTCGGAACTGATGCGGAAGGTTGATCTGAGTAAAAATCACTTCAAGAAGTGGATGAAGTCTGCAAATTCAAGTACATATGCGAGTTTTGTAGCCGCTCAGGAAATAGTCAGGCACGGGAAGCCGTTCACAGATGGAGAATATATAAAAGAATCTTTCATTAAGATTTCAGAACATCTATTCACGGACTTTAAAAACAAGAGTGAAATTGTGCAGAAAATCAAGGATATGCCCCTCTCTGCAAAGACTGTCAAAGACAGAACCATAAAAATGGCAGAAGACATCACCAGACAGCAAATTAAAGACATCAATTCAGCTGTGGCCTACTCAATTGCCTGTGATGAATCTAAAGACAAAGGTGATATTGAACAAATAGCGCTGTTCTGCCGGTATGTAAACTCTGCTGGGCCACAGGAAGAAATTATTGAGTTGATACCACTAAAAGGCCAAACACGGGGGGAGGACATCTGTGAGGCTGTCTTGAATTGTTTAAGAGCCAAAGGAATAAACACCACCCACCTGGTGTCAGTGGCTACTGATGGAGCACCAAGTAGCCTATGACAGGAGCGCAGAAGGGCTTTGTGGCTTTACTGCAGAAGTCGCTGGACAGAAAGCTGCTGACTTTTCACTGCATCCTGCACCAAGAGGCACTGTGTGCTCAAACATTTCCTCCGGAATGCACAGAAGTAATGAATGTTGTCATTCAGATTGTCAATAAAATAATGGCAAAAGGTTTAAATCACCGTCAGTTCCGTTCGTTACTGGACGAACTGGAAAGCACATATTCTGATCTCCAGCTGCACAACAAAGTCCGGTGGCTGTCCAGAGGGGAGGTGCTGAAACGCTTTGCCGCGTGTCTGGAAGAAGTGAAAACTTTCCTGGGCAGCAAAGGGCTCACATTTCCTGAGCTGGAACAGCCAGAGTGGCTGGAAAAGCTACACTTCATGGTAGACATGACAGCGCACCTGAACACGCTGAACACAGCTCTTCAGGGGAAAGGACGCACAGCCCTGCACATGCTGGAGGAGGTTTTGGCATTCGAGCGCAAGTTGACAGTGCTTGCCAGAGATTTACAGAAAGGTACACTGTCACACTTCCCCAATTTGAGAGAGTTCAAAGAAGCTCACATGATAAATTCGGAGTATTTACATTCTGCAATCATCGCAATGCAAACATCGTTTGGGAAACGATTCTGTGAGTTCAGAGAGGAAAAAACCACATTATCCTTCCCTATCACTCCCCTAAGCCTCGATCCATCCCTGCTGAATACGACTGTATTGGCAGGTGTGAGTCAACCTGATCTTGAGATGGAACTGGCCGACATAGCCGACAAAGACATATGGGTGTCCAAGTTTAAACGCTTGACAGCAGACCTTGAAGATGTTGCCCGTCAGAAGGCCGTTCTTGCTCAGAATCACAAATGGCGTGATATTGAAAACCTCCCCAAAACGGACCAACTTGTGTTCGAAACTTGGAATGCTATCCCCGACGTTTATGTGAACATGAAAAAGTATGCACTTGGAGTCCTGTCGATCTTTGGATCCACATATGTATGTGAGCAGGTGTTCTCCAACATGAACTTTATTAAAAGCAAACATCGCGCACGCCTCACAGATGACAGCTTACGATCCTGTGTGAAGATGAAGGTGACGGCATACAGCCCTGATGTGCAGACGCTGTGCGCTGAGGTTCAGGAGCAGAAATCACATTAACCAAGTATGATAAATATTTTAATTGCCTATTATTTTGCACATATTCATATTTTTTCATTGTTCAGTGAAATAGTCCTTTTATTTTTCAGGTTGACAGCTGACTGCACGCGCCAGTAAAAGGATGACGGCACACAGAGAGAGGACGGCATTTTTGGTTTGCTGACGGTGGATAATTTAAGTTCAGCGTTTTTTTTTCATAAATACAAGAAGGACTCAAATAGACATTGAGTATTTTACTTGAAAGTAACCTTCAACCCAACGTCAACGTCTTTTTTTCGGAGCTCAAAATGTTTTGTTGCATGCAGAAATGTAATTTTGTTTTCTCTGCAGTCGTTCATTGATTTCATAAATGCAACACATTATAGTTTGTTTATACATAGCATGAAGGCAAAAAAAACGTTATATGCAGTGTTATTTCATTTTAAATGTCAAAAGGGTTTTGTGGCTCCCAGTGTTTTCTTTACTGTGGGAAACGGGTCCAAATGGCTCTTTGAGTGGTAAAGGTTGCCGACCCCTGTTATATACGAACACACGATCCAGGCCTCAGACACGTCTGCAGTCAGGGAAACTTAGTAAAAAGCTATCCATGCATTCTTTCTTGTCTGAGTCAACAATGGCATACCTCACTGCCTCTCTCTTTACAGTGTGTGTGTGTGTGTGTGTGTGTGTGTGTGTGTGTGTGTGTGCGTGTGTGTGTGTGTGTGACAGAGAGAGAGAGAAAGAGAGAGAGAGAGAGAGAGAACACCGCTCCAGCCCCTGTCACGCCACAAAGCCAAACACTAACAGTCCAGACACTTTTATTCATGGCGCTTCTCTGTCATGAAAGTCCTTAATCCCAGGCCTGCTCTGGCCCTCTCTCTCTCTCTCTCTCTCTCTCTCTCTCTCTCTCCATCTCTTCCTTCCATCTCCCTCTCTCTTCTCTGTCTCTCTTCTGAGGGATAAAACAGCAATTGAAGAAGTAGCCCACCCTAGGGGTTGAAAGCTTGTATCCCGGCCAGGCCCGAAAGCTGTTTTCACTCAAAACATTGTCAGCGTGCCCAAACATGTCAGAGGAAGTTATTTGTAACAAGGGGGGATAGGGGAGCTATCCTTTAGATCTGTCATCAGCCCAGGAAGGGAAGCTCGCTGCTCACTGGCCGCGCGCCTCCAGTAGCCAATCAGATGGCGCGAAAGAAAAACAAATAGCAGCCTCCTGTGAATGGATGGCTCACATTGGCCCAGTTCATCATTGTCCCCTTGGGGACTGGCGGGTGCTATGGCAACAGACCTGTGGCACTCAAAAGGGATTTTTGGAGTCAGACTTGCTACAGTACATCTTTCTTAGCGAATAGCTTTTTTGTTTGTGTATATTTTACCGTACACACAATTTAATGAAGTGGAAAGGCATAAATATTACGATGCAATATACTGTACAGTACACAGCTGTCAATCACATGCTGGAGCCCGTCGTTGTTTTTAATTTGTACTGTTCGTGACAGAAGTAAAAAAAAAAAAATCAATATAATAGTGAGTCATGTCTAGTGGGTCCAACTATCTCTGGAACTTCATTAAAAGATCTGAGTGGGACCGCCGGCGATAGCAGGAGCAGTAAATCAAAACTAAAGTCATCTCCTTGACATGTGTGGCACAGTGGGAGGCACCGCTGGAAAAGCATCACAGAGAATGAATCACGCCCCTGCAGATTTGTCAGTTGCTCCCCCCCCCCCCCCCCCCCCCGGGACCCCCCTCCCTGCTCAGGAATGTCACGTCGGGACGCTATAACCACTACGGTCGCGTAGTTGAAAAAACATTTGATCATTCCACATCGACACAGGGATCGATTCCGGTGTGAACACACCAACGCGCCCACAAGCAAATAGGCACGTTCCAACGGGCAGAGTCTGCGTGTGCGCGCCTGCAAAGACGGCATGGCATGCAGGGGCTGGGGCCAATCAATTGTTTGTAACTCTGTTATTCGACATATGTGGCTAATTTGTCCCCTTCAATTCCCATCACGGTCGGGTGATAGCCTGCGGAGAGATAGAACAAAGGCGGAGGGAGGGGGCGTTTGGGGTGGGGGGGGCCCACGACTAGCCTCCAGCCCGACCATCGCCGCCACAAACACACAGGATAAATGTCACCGCTGTCCCCAGCCCCTGCCACCCGGGAGACACGCTAGCACAATGGGCCGATGCTGACAAGACGCGTATGGAAACGCTTGTGGAGTGAACACAGTGAACAGGCGATAGACATGAGCCATTCCATTGCTATAATAGGCCTACAGTAGGGAGGACTACCCATGATGAGGACTGGGATTGCCTCGTATTTTGATTGATAAATCCAGAATGAGTTTGTTATGGTTGAGGGGAATGTTTTTTTGTGGGGTGGGGGGGCAATTTAAAGAGGGGAGTCCCTCCCTCTTCTCACACACACACACACACACACACACACACACACACACACACACACACACACAGACAGTCCACACACACACACACACACACACACACACACACACACACAATGTGAGGGCCTGTGGGTAGTAGTGGCTGCATGGGTGTTAGGGGGGCGCCACTGTGGTGGGACTGGGCTGTCTGGGAGCATAAAGTGGCCTTCTCACGGCCCTCTGCCCAGCTGGGTGGTCCGCCACTGGGGTGTGTGTGGATGGGGCAGGGGCAGACACCAGCTCAGGGGGGTGGGAGAGGAGTTGTGTGTGGTGGAGGGTGGTAAAACGGATTGGGCAGTGCCCACACAGGTAGCGCCATGAGCCCTCTGGTCATCTTCACTCAAACAGACAGACTCACATGCACACACACACACACACACACACACACACACACACACACACACACACACACACACGCGCACAGGCCCCCCACACATGAGGAACAAATATTTTGACAGAGACTGCCGGACGTTGGGGCGTCTCTCTGTGTTTCTCCGAGGGTTGCTCTGGGCTGTAGGGTCTGGGGCAGCACAGCATGGCCTCAGTGCCCAAACGGGACCTGAGAAAACCTCAGCTACTTTTAGCCTCAATCAGGTCCCCTGCCCCCCCCCCCCCCCCTACCCCCTCCACACCCCATCTCCACTCCACACCCCCCTCTGTCTGATGGTCAATCGGCGAGGACAGCGAGATTCTTTGGTTTGAAGAAACTAACATTTCTCTCCCTGGTAATATTTCAATGGTCAGATACAGCCAGTCGGCCCTCCAGGTCTGGAAGAAAAAAGTGTCATTCTGTTAAGTAACGCGAGGCTATTTCGGGTCTCCCAAAATATTTTCGGAGGGCCTAAAGAGTTGGTGTCTGAAAACGGGTGTGAACACACGTTCAGTGAAAAGGACTATTCACGTGTCTGCTTCAAAGTGTTTTGATGTTGTGAAAAGGCCTTCTTTTGAGAGGCAAGGCCATTTTAGTCCAATTGGCAGTTAAATATACTAACACTACTCAAATATACTAACACTACTCCATGAATGTGTTATTAGACTACACATAGGTTTCCTAAAAATCCACATATCATCCAAATCCTTCACAATCCAAGGGCCATGTTACACAGACCAGCACCGAGGAGCTAATATTATAATCCTAAAACAGCCCAGACAAGAGACACTTGCAACTATAACGAAACAATTCAATCTACACATCATTCCACCTACTTTCTCTTGGTAGTCGTGCATTACAAAAAGGCTTTGGAAGTTATTCTAAATGCTTGGCCTGTCTTTGCTCTAACGGTTCTCACAGGAGACACAGTTCCTGGGTCTTGTTTACATGTTATCCCCCTGTCACAGTTCCTGGGTCTTGTTGACATGTTATCCCCCTGTCTCTCCAGGGCCGCCAGACAGACAGGCACAGTTAAAGGGAGCGCTATTCATTATTGATCAGCCAGATTCTAAAGGCCCCTTATTGAGTAATAAACAGGCGCTCCGCACAACCAGTGCATTAGCGCCGTTAGCGCTAGCGTCGTCGGCGCTGACTGGCCCGCCCGCCCGCCTGCCTATCAGTCACCATCACCGCCGACGTGACGGGACGTGAGGAGGTCATGAAGCTGTATTGATTATCGCTGGGGGCAACTAAGAGCGCTGGGGAGGGTATTTTACAGCCCCCGGCAGTGGATCTGTTGACAGGAGACTTTGTTAGCCCACTCACTCACTCACTCACTCACTCACTCACTCACTCACCCACTCACTCACTCACTCACTCACTCACTCACTCACTCACTCACTCACTCACTCACCCACTCACTCACTCACTCACTCACTCACTCACTCACTCACTCACTCACTCACTCACTCACTCAGAGTCCTGTTCCACCAGCTCTGTCTGAGGCAGTTTGTAAGGGAAGGATTCGTTCAGTTATTTCTTCTTATTTCAAAGATTGATAATCAATATGTAGCACTTATTTATCAATATGTAGCACTTAGATTTATATTTAGTCTCATATTTTCTACATTATGCTATTACATTGTTTATGATAGACTAGGGATATCTCTGTTTGAAGGAGCATAGATAGATAGATAAGATAAGATAAGTTAAGTTAAGATAAGTAAGATAAGATAAGATAAGATAAGATAAAATAAGATAAGATAAGATAAGATAAGATAAGCTGATAAGATACTTTATTGATCCCCCCAGGGGGAAATGTGACATTTCAGCAGTTGAAAATGACAGAAGTTGTAAAGACGGTGCAGTGGTAGGCCTGCTCTGTGATGCCTTTCAGAGGGAATCATGCCTGACAACAGAGCCCTGACCAGAAATCCACCATAGACCTCAGCGGTTTCCTGCTTTTATTGTCACAATAATTACGGGTGCACATATTAAACAAACTTTCACAGTGGGAGCACTCTGGGTGCCAGAGCCACCCCAAACACACCACTGTTGGGGGCAGAAGGAGCTGCTTACAAGACTCTGGGAATAGTGTGGGTAACCTCCCTTCTACTAACCACTCCCCTAGACACACACACACACACACACACACACACACAAACACTCTCCTCCACCAAACCAATCGTTATCCAACCCATCCTCTCCGTGGCTTCAGAGTATCCTCAGGTCCACAGCAAATACTTAGCTGTGGTTGGAGGAGCACTTAGGTCCACTCAGCCCTCCGCCATCACTGCCTAAGATGATACAGTTCTTGGGGGGGATATCTTCTTTTACGAACTTCCTGCAATCATCAATCAACAAAGCAGAAAAGACATGAGGTGGGCATGGTGGCGAGAGCCTAACCTCAAGGAGGGCCTAATGCAAGGAGCCTGTCCTCAGGGCTACCCACCCCCCTCCTCCCCCCCTCCCTCCCTCCCTCCCCCTCTCTCTCAACCCTCCTGCCCGCACCGGTCGTTGCATAAGAGGTGACGCCATCAATAATTAATCTTCGATTGGGGTTTAATATTTAATGGTGGCGACATGTAATTTACACTTACACACCCGAGAAATCACAAGGTCCAGACCAAAATAAACAAGTGTATTTGTGACAAAGAGTGGAAGAGGGGGGTTACATGAAACCTTTCCGGTGGTCTCTGCTTTCTGCACGTACACCCCCACCCCCTATCCCCAACCCCTGCGCCCCCCTCTCCCCTTCCCCCCCACCCCCCCACCCCCAACCCCTGCGCCCCACTCCCCCCCACCCCCCCAGCCCCAACCCCTGCGCCCCCCTCCCCCTGCCCCCTCTCCATGAGGTAGCGACTATGTAGTTTCTTGACTTGACCCTGAATACAGACCACCACCTCTCATCGGTATTCAATGTACACTGTATAAACGATAACTTTTATAAAGGACTTTTATTGTGAAACAGTTCTGGCTTGAGCTATTCCTCCGTGAAGGTATCCCTCATTTAACTCATAGTGAGTTGTACTATTAAAATGAGAGATATTCATTTTTATGGACGATATTCCCATTGATGAAATACCTGGGTGTACATGGGAATTGTAGTTTAACCCTCTATAGGTTAGCCTAAGCACAGTAGAAAAACAATTTAAAAAAAACCAACATCATGAGCCTACTAAACAGTGTCAATAATTGGTTGATGGATCTGACATTTGACCCCTGGGTGATCCAGCAAACACTATGAGGGAGGAACAGTATGGTCTTGCATGGTTCAGGGTCTATATTAGTCATGGGGGTCTCGGGAAATGTTTTCTGCTGGCTGTCTCACTATGACCTGTGGGCAGGGCTGAAAATGAACACCTGCCACCGGCCAAATGCAGGTCAAATGTCCAATTGGCGACTAGATTTCTGAAGGCTATCTGAAAAAACGATATACTTGGCCAGTAGATTTTTTCACCTACAGTCCCCTTGGCAGGTGACTCACCGTGAGCCAAAAAGTTAATTTTCACCCCTGCCTGTGGGATTGTGTCAAGTCTGACAATTTAGCCGTCCCCAAGCTGCTCCTGTTTAGTATTGTAAAAAAAAAACATAATATGTACATTAAAATATTACAAATTCAGGTTTATACTGTTTGAGAGCTTTATAACTTAGCTGTGATGGATGGTTTTCCATGGCACATGAAACAACATACAACTTCGCTTTTCAACTAGCCTGGGCCAACACCTTGAACCCGCCCACCACGGTGATTCTGCTCTGGCATCGTGACATAAAACAAAGGTTTCTTGGTTGAAAAATGATCGGTCCAATGATGATCGCAGGTGGAATAAAGATTATCCAATCATCACCACGGGCAGGACTAACTAGTTTCAGGTGGATACATTGATCTCTGGTGATTGGTTAGGGAAAATCAAATGCTCCTCCCCCACAGAAATTGGTTAGAGTGGAGGCAATGTCAGACTGAAGATCTGAACAGAGTGTAACCAGTTGACAGTCCTGTCTGACATCAGGCAACATGTTTTATTTCACTTGCTGTTACGCATGTCTTATGTTTTCAACATTTTTTAAATGTTCAATTTCATCAGTGAAGTAAGACTTGGATGCCCCATTTGTGGGCTTCAGATGAGGGACGGCTGAGGGACAGCGGCCATCTTGTCCAGAGGGCCGTTCAGGCTGGTTGAGAACCGTGTTGGGCATGGCGCATATTCTGCCCATCCGCTGCATGTTCTGGTTGGTGAGGTACACCTGGTTGGTGAGGTACAACTGGTTGGTGAGGAACATCTGGTTGGTGAAGTACACCTGGTTGGTGAGGAACACCTGGTTGGTGAGGTACACCTATCACTGTTCCCTGGGTTGAGCCGGGGCCACTACAGCTGCCTGGTGGTCAGGATGCGTCCGGTCATCTCTGCGAAGGCCTTGGTGGCCGCGTCAGGGGAGGACAGAGACACACATCCAAATCCCTCGCCGCGGTCGTGCTCCATCATGACTTTTGCGCTGACGATCGACCCAATGGGAGAGAGTCGTCGATCTGATCCTCTGAGGTCTTGACATAGAGACTGAAGCCAGGGTAGTGGGTCATGAGGTCCGGTTCTCTCTGTGCAAACGTGTGCTTGTCTGGCCTGTCGCTCCACCTTCTTCTGGGCTCGTTGAGCTCCTTCCCTCACCTCTTCACCTCATCCACAGCCTTTTCGGGGGTCCTCGTGCCTCTCGAAGTTCACGAAACCGAAGCCTCAGTGGTCGGTCATCGTTCTACCCCTCACAGGAGGGGATGTTGCCGAAGGCAGAGAAGGTGTCGTACAAAGCACGGCCGTCGATGCGCCTCTCCAAATTCTTCAGGAAGACATTTCAAACGCCGTTCTTCCGCGGGGAGGGGGAGTTACACTGAGACCACGCGACGCGGAGCGATCGGCTTACGGCTGCTTCATAATTCGCGGTATCCGACGTACGTTCAGCGCTGGCCTGCTGCTGTTGAGTTGACCCGTGCGCAGGCCCACGACCTCCTGCCCTTATTCCACATAACTAAAGGCATGTGGGGCAGAGAGAGAACACACAGGTGTGAACGAGGCGGGCTGTAACTCTGGACGACGCTCGGGATGAAGTCCTGTAAGAGCCAGCCTTCTGTCAGCCTCTCTGTCTCCACCCCCTCCACCACCATCCCTCCATCCCTCTCTACTCTGCCCCCCTCCCTCCATCCCTCTCTCCTCTGCCCCCCTCCCTCCATCCCTCTTTCCTCTGCCCCCCTCCCTCCATCCCTCTCTCCTCTGCCCCCCTCCCTCCATCCCTCTCTCCTCTGCCCCCCCTCCCTCCATCCCTCTCTCCTCCACCACCATCCCTCCATCCCTCTCTCCTCTGCCCCCCTCCCCCATCCCTCTCTCCTCTGCCC
>NW_028176451.1:110000-120000 GCF_949987555.1 Borostomias antarcticus
CAACAACAACAGGTCTGTTATAAAGAGAACCAGCACCTGAGAACAACAACAACAGGTCTGTTTATAAAGAGAACCAGCACCTGAGAACAACAACAACAGGTCTGTTATAAAGAGAACCAGCACCTGAGAACAACAACAACAACAGGTCTGTTTATAAAGAGAACCAGCACCTGAGAACAACAACAACAGGTCTGTTATAAAGAGAACCAGCACCTGAGAACAACAACAACAGGTCTGTTTATAAAGAGAACCAGCACCTGAGAACAACAACAGGTCTGTTTATAAAGGTGGGGTAGGTAGTATCAGTGTTAAAGGTGGGGTAGGTAGTATCAGTGCTAAAGGTGGGGTAGGTAGTATCAGTGTTAAAGGTGGGGTAGGTAGTATCAGTGTTAAAGGTGGGGTAGGTGGTATCAGTGTTAAAGGTGGGATAGGTAGTTTGCTTTTGTCTTTATTTGGTAAAATTGGCATAATATCCTTTCAGCTATAAGTAACAGAAGTGCTCTGAGAATAAACTTGGATCTCCGTGTTTACCGCTGCCTCTGTATTTTGGATTCAAAGAATGCACCGCGCCAGAATGTATTGACCAATCAGGGTCTCTATCTCGCCACACCTACCAGTCATGTTTGGAGGGAGGGACTACATCATGATTGACAGGAGGGAGGGGCGGGTTCTTTTGAAAAAGATGACCAATTGGAGGCCTTGTTGACGTCAAACTATCTATCAAACTCCGGGACTAGGAGAACGCGTGTTTAAAAAGGTAAATGGACTGAACTTATATAGCGCTTTACAATGAAGGCCTCTCATTCACCCATTCACACCAATGGCGGCAGCTGCCATTAAAGGTGCTAGTCTGCTCACTGGGAGCAAAAAGGTACATCTGAGAGGGATGGACAGGATCTACTCAGGGTTGAGGGTCAGAACAGACTGGACAGAAAGGTAGCGGTCAGGAGAATAGTGATTGAAGCGTCAGTGGTTCGAATCCCAGCTCCGACTGTCCACATGTCGAAGTGTCCTTGAGCAAGACACCTAACCCCAAATTGCTCCCAATGAGCAGGTTAGCACCTTGCATGGAAGCTACCGCCATTGGTGTGTGAATGTGTGTGTGAATGGGTGAATGAGAGGCCATTGTAAAGCGCTTTGAGTGCCGCTAAGGTGGAAAAGCGCTATATAAGTGCAGTCTATTTACCATTTATCCATTTAACAATGGCAGGGGTGAAAACTAACTTTTTGGCTCACGGTGAGTCACCTGCCAAGGGGACTGTAGATGCAAAAAATCTACCGGCCAAGTATATATATTTTTCCAGATAGCCTTCTGAAATCTAGTCACCAATTGGACATTTTCCCTGCATTTGGCCTGTGGCAGGTGTTAATTTTCAGCCCTGAACATGGATGAGTACACGGAGACCAGGTACGACCAGAGCCGGCAGCCAGGTACATTGACACCAGTCACCCGTCAATATGTTCCCCACAGCTGCAACAGATTCCTGGAACACGCAGATGGACCTGACCAGTAGAAGGTGACTGAGTCCCTCCCTTGGCCTGCCTCTCTCTCTGGGTTCTGGAGAGACTATTTTTTAGAAGAGTCCGTTTGGAGCAGCCTTGGGTCCAGTACCAAGCCCTCACATTCACACTCAGTACACCGTCTGGTCCAGCACCATCATGACCTGCTACCAGGCCTCTTTAACTCGTCTAGTCATGACGTAGCTCCCTTACTTGGACGGCGCACTGGGGTCACCCTCTTGCTGGGTCTGTACATTGCTGACCAGCTCAAAGGTGAAAGGTCGCGCACAAGAGTCCCTCTTGACAGGCTTCACACTCTGGCTGGAGGAGCTGGACAGGGAGATGCTGCCCTCTGCTGGCTGGGAGGAGAAGGAGAGGAAGGAGGGAGGGAGGAGAGAGGATGAGGGAAAGAGAGTTTAGAGAGAGAGAGAGAGAGAGAGAGAGAGAGAGAGAGAGAGAGAGAGAGAGAGAGAGGTCAGCATACACACTATCTAGTACGTCAGCCTAGAGGAGAACTACGCTTTCAGGTCCGTCCCATGTTGTCTGTCTCAGAACAGCCAAACAAAAACAAACAAACACAATTTCCAAGAACAGTGTCATCTCAAGAACTCCAATAAAACTTTTCATTTAAAAAAGCAGTGCTCTGCCACGCCCACCTTGTTGCCCTGGTCGTTAGGGTGGTTCCAGTAGGACAGCTGACCCCCTTCCAGGACCAGGAAACGACGGTGCCACGCCCCAAACCCCTTTATCACCTCAAACATGGTCTGCAGAGACGGGGAGAGGTAGAGAAGGACAGAAGGAACCAAAAAAGAGAGAAAGCAAGAGAGAGCACAAAAAACAGATGAAGACGGAGGAATACATGTTGTCCTGGTAAACTAGGAGGTAAATAGATTGGATTGCACATATATAACGCTTTTATCCAAAGTGCTTTACAATGGCCTCTCATTCACCCATTCACACACACATTCACACAGCAATGGCGGTAGCTGCCATGCAAGGTGCTAGCCTGCTCATTGGGAGCAATTTGGGGTTAGGTGTCTTGCTCAAGGACACTTCGACATATAGACAGGAGGAGGCGGGATTCGAACCGCCGACCCTGTGGTCATTGGACGACCCGCTCTACCAACTGAGACACACGCCCATAGAGGTCTGTGTAGTGAGTGGGTCCTCACCAGGAAGCCGTGGTGCTGGACGCTAGAGTGTCCCTCGCTGTCCAGGCGCAGGTAGACGCTGCCCTCCAGGGGGGACAGGAAGGGGACCTGGGGAGGCGGAGTCACACGGTCACAGAGCTGCACACTCACACGGGTTCAGAGCACACACACACACACTCAGACACACTCAGACACACTCAGACACACTCAGACACACTCAGACACACACACACACACACACACACACACTCAGACACACACACACACACACACACACACACACACACCACTCAAACAAACACACACGTTAATTGCACTAAAACAGCACACAACCTTCAGCATGCAGTCTCATTGAAGCACATTTCTGGGGGAGGTAACCACACTCAAAGCTGCATGCTGGTCCTCCACAAAGAGAGAGAAGAGAGCAGTGAAAAGAGAGACCAAGTGAAGAAGGAGTGAAACCTTTTCCTGAAACTCATCTCCCAGGAGTCTCCTGATTTTGCCTTCAAACTTCATCTGAGTGGAGGGAGAGAGAGAGAGAGAGAGAGAGAGAGAGAAGAGAGAGCGAGAGAGAGCAGGAAGGGAGAAACCAATTACATCACCACTGACCCCGCCCAGGTGGTCTTAACACAGGGTGAAAAACAGCCAACAACCATGAGGAAAGAGGATCAGAGCACTGGGCTTCTCTGCACAACAGAATGGGTTGAAAGGTCCCCAAAATGGCCGTGCTCGAGCCCACCTGACAGTGAGTGGGTGGATCAACAGTGCCGGCTGCCCAGGTGATTAAACAGTCAGGTGTGCAGCTGGTCTACCAGCCAGCCTCTCAGAGAAGGAGTGCTGATCTAGGCATTACTGATCCCAGACCAGCCATCTCTCTACTGAGAGACCTGAGGTGTTGTGTTTTATGAATAAAATACTATTTTTCCAGTCATATTCCTCATTCAAGTTTGGCAAAGAATATTGTTAAAATATTGGATCTATATCATAAACCCCATATTGTGTATTGTATCGGGAGATGAATGTATCATCACACCCCACTATGTGGCAGATCTCTGTTTAATCAATCCAGTTGATTTACGGATCAGTTATTCTAACTGCATGGGGCCTGGCTGAGTAGGATCAGGAAGGATCAAAAATCAATACAATCAATACCAATCAATACGATGTTCTTCATAAAGCACATTCTATACAAAGAACACAACTGCTCTTCACAAAACAGTTGAAGGAAAAAGGAGAAAAAGTGATGATTCTATGGACTATGAGATCCATGCACCCGTCTTACCTTCCCTTCTCTGGGTGAGCTGCTGCACCCTGGAGCGGACAGACAGGGGGGCAGGGGTGTCTGCTTTGACCTCCAGCTCCCGGCACCGACCCCAGGCAGAGGAGGAGGAGGAGGAAGGCTGGGGGCTGCAGTTCTCCTGGCCCAACACCTCCAGGCGCCGGCGTTTCCCATCTTTCACTTCAGAGACACACAAACAAATAAACACACACGCGCACACACAGAACATCAGGGGCAACGGCAGCATTAAAACCATGTCAGACGGAAAGTGACACAGGTCCATGCACACACTTTGAATGAAGGCCTATAGTGAATGATCACGGACAGCGGATATCGCCACTGTGTTGCTGGCCTTTCCCTCCAACTGTGACTGAATGTTGTGTGTGTTATATTTGACAACTAAAATCTGTATGCAAATATCCAGTGACACCCACCCACCCACCCACCCCACCCACCCACCCACCCACAACACCCACACCACCCACCCACCCCACCCACACACACCACCCACACCACCCACACCACCCACCCACACCACCGCCTGGGGACAAAGACGCCCTCACCAGAAGACAAGGGGACATTGTCCTCGGTGTCAGAGAGAGGTTCTCGCTGTCTCTTCCCAGAGCTGTCCTCTCCATCCATCATGACACTGGGTGCTGCTGGGAACAAAGAAACACAACTTTATCTTATAAGCTAGCAGGCCAGGTCAGATATGAGCCAGCCATTAGCCACGCCCTAGCTAGCTATCATGCACTTAGCTAAGCTAACCTGGCTAACGAGCTTCTCCCTCTCCTCATCCTAACTAGCTCGTAGCAGGCTAACAGCCTAGCCTAGCTAGCCAACTCACTGGCATCAGCGCCATGATGATCTAATCACTGTAGCTATGAGTGAGCATGTTAATATAGTAACAGGTTTCCAATCTGGCTACACGACAGCTGGTTGACGAGACACAGAATTAAACCAAAGTGTCTGAAACCAGTCACTCAGAATGAGGTCGTGAGCTCGAGAGGGAAGCGCGAGCACTGTTAGTTAGCCCTGACTAGCATGGTGCTAGCTCTATTCACACTCTAGCTAACTTACTAACTAACTAACTAGCTTGTTTCTCTCTTCCTACCTCAACAGGAATGTGGTTAGCTCGCTAGATAGGTATTATAAGACCAGAAGTCAGAGAAGTGATCCGTGTTGTTGATCCGCTCTGTCCTCTCTTCCCTCACACTTTGAATTTCAGCGGGTTCTTCTTCTTCTTCTTCTTCTTCCTTGGGTTTTATGGCGAATCGCAAGCAGCTTAAAGGTGCATACCGCCACCTACTGGACAAGAGTGTGCATCATCATGTCATCATCCTAGTGCTCACAGACTAGTCTGCCCCACAACCGTGTTTACTACAGTCTGCCCCACAACCGTGTTTACTACAGTCTGCCCCACAACCGTGTGTCACCCAAGAAAGTAAATAGAGCTTTCCTGCAGATTCCTACCCCCTCCCCCCCCCCCCCCCGTGGTTCTCTGTAGCCTCCGACCCATGGATGTATTAATAGAACCTTCTTCTTCTTCTCTGTGTTAATGGCGGATCGCAAGCCAATGTGTAGCTGCTGCAGAACAACTCAGAATGACTGACAGGGCCAAACAGAGGACGATCTTGAAAGCATCCAGACTACAGTACTACTACATCCCTACAGTACTACTACATCCCTACAGTACTACTACATCCCTACAGTACTACTACATCCCTACAGCTCTACTACATCCCTACAGTACTACTACATCCCTCTACAGTACTACTACATCCCTACAGTACTACTACATCCCTACAGTACTACTACATCCCTACAGTACTACTACATCCCTACATCCCAGCTCTACAGTACTACTACATCCCTACATAACTACTACATCCCTACAGTACTACTACATCCCTACAGTACTACTACATCCCTACAGAACTACTACATCCCTACAGAACTACTACATCCCTACAGTACTACTACATCCCTACAGTACTACTACATCCCTACAGAACTACTACATCCCTACAGAACTACTACATCCCTACAGTACTACTACATCCCTACAGAACTACTACATCCCTACAGTACTACTACATCCCTACAGTACTACTACATCCCTACATCCCTACAGTACTACTACATCCCTACAGTACTACTACATCCCTACAGTACTACTACATCCCTACATCCCTACATCCCTACAGTACTACTACATCCCTACAGTACTACTACATCCCTACAGTACTACTACATCCCTACATCCCTACAGTACTACTACATCCCTACAGTACTACTACATCCCTACAGTACTACTACATCTCTACAGTACTACTACATCCCTACAGTACTACTACATCCCTACATCCCAGCTCTACAGTACTACTACATCCCTACATCCCAGCTCTACAGTACTACTACATCCCTACAGTACTACTACATCCCTACAGTACTACTACATCCCTACATCCCTACAGTACTACTACATCCCTACAGTACTACTACATCCCTACAGTACTACTACATCCCTACAGTACTACTACATCTCTACAGTACTACTACATCCCTACAGAACTACTACATCCCTACAGTACTACTACATCCCTACATCCCAGCTCTACAGTACTACTACATCCCTACATCCCTACATCCCTACAGTACTACTACATCCCTACAGTACTACTACATCCCTACATCCCTACAGTACTACTACATCCCTACAGTACTACTACATCCCTACATCCCTACAGTACTACTACATCCCTACAGAACTACTACATCCCTACAGTACTACTACATCCCTACAGTACTACTACATCCCTACAGTACTACTACATCCCTACATCCCTACAGTACTACTACATCCCTACAGTACTACTACATCCCTACATCCCTACAGTACTACTACATCCCTACATCCCTACAGTACTACTACATCCCTACAGTACTACTACATCCCTACATCCCAGCTCTACAGTACTACTACATCCCTACAGTACTACTACATCCCTACAGTACTACTACATCCCTACAGAACTACTACATCCCTACAGAACTACTACATCCCTACAGTACTACTACATCCCTACAGTACTACTACATCCCTACAGAACTACTACATCCCTACAGTACTACTACATCCCTACAGTACTACTACATCCCTACATCCCAGCTCTACAGTACTACTACATCCCTACATCCCAGCTCTACAGTACTACTACATCCCTACATCCCAGCTCTACAGTACTACTACATCCCTACAGTACTACTACATCCCTACAGTACTACTACATCCCTACAGAACTACTACATCCCTACAGTACTACTACATCCCTACATCCCTACATCCCTACAGTACTACTACATCCCTACAGTACTACTACATCCCTACAGAACTACTACATCCCTACAGTACTACTACATCCCTACAGTACTACTACATCCCTACAGAACTACTACATCCCTACAGAACTTGTCACGATGCTGACTTAAGAGTACTGAGTTTAAGTACAGGACGCTGAGCATAGGAGCCAAAAACAAACTTGCTTTAATCCAAAAGAAGGTCCCACAAAGGGTAACAAAGGTACAGGAGTCTCCTAGAAACATATGAGGCTCGAATGCATGGCAAAACACAGACACCTCTTAAATACAGGTGCATGCAATCAGCAACCAAACAGGTGAACCCACTTAGGGTGAGCCAAGCCCAAATCAGTCCACAAAATCCAAGTACGGTGCACTCTGCCGCCATCTGCTGGACATCTTGGGACACTATGGCGCAGTGCTGACAGTGCCCCCCTCCCGACGACCACCTCCAGGTGGGCCAGGTTTGAGAGGGTGGGCGCGGTGAAAGGCGCGGATGAGGCCAGGATCCAGGACGTGCCGGGAGGGCACCCATGAGCGCTCCTCCGGGCCGTAGCCCTCCCAGTCTATCAGGTACTGGAGGCCCCGCCCCCACCGCCGGGAATCCAGCAGCCTCCGGACGGTGTAGACCGGGCCACCAGCGATGACCCGCGGAGGGGGCGGCAGCGGGGCAGGCCTGGACAAGGGTGAGGAGAATAGAGGTTTCAATAAGGAGACATGGAACACCGGTCTCACCCGGAGAGTCCTAGGAAGTTTGAGTTTGTAAGCCACCGGGTTAACCCTCCTCTCCACAGGAAACGGGCCGATGAACCGGGGAGTGAACTTGGTGGCTGTGCGCAGAGGCAGGTTCTTGGTGGAGAGCCACACTTTCTGTCCAGGGCGGAACGTCGGGGTAGGCCGTCTCCTGCGATTGGCCTGGATTCGATGGCGTTCGGTGGTGCGCGTAAGCGCAGCACGGGCCTTTTTCCAGGCCTGGCGGCACCTGGCCACAGCAGCATCCGCAGAGGGGACCGCAGACTCGGACTGTTGAGAGGGAAAAAACGGTGGGACAAATCCATACTGAACCTCAAAAGGGGACATACCGGTGGATGACCCACTCAGTTGGTTGTGGGCGATTTCAGCCCACACCAGCTTCCGACTCCAGGCACCCGGATTGGATGAGACCATACAGCGCAAGTATTTCTCCAGTTCCTGGTTCACACGTTCCGTCTGTCCATTACTCTCGGGATGATAGCCTGAAGAAAGACTGACAGATGTTTCAAACAAGGACCAAAATGCACACCAATACTTGGACATGAATTGGGGGCCTCTATCAGAGACAATGTCACTTGGGATGCCATGGTAACGCACCACCTCCCGGACCACCACATCGGCGGTTTCCTTCGCTGAAGGCAGCTTAGGTAAAGGGACAAAGTGGGCAGCTTTAGAGAACCGGTCCACGATTACAAAAATCACAGTGTTGCCATCAGAAGGTGGTAGGCCTGTGATGAAATCCATCGAAATGTGGGACCATGGTCGATATGGGACCGGCAGGGGGTGAAGCAGGCCTGCCGGGGCTTGGTTCCCTGACTTCTGTGTAGCACAGACTGTACATGCGTGGACATATTCCTCAATGTCGCTTCTCATGCGCGGCCACCAAAAGTGGCGGCTAACTAGCTCTACCGTGCGGGCAGTCCCCGGATGCCCCGTCACTGGTGAGTCATGCCCCCACTGTAGAACATCAGAGCGGGCGTTGAGTGGGACATACAGATGGCCCAGGGGTACTCCACCAGGACCCGGATCCTCCTCTTGCGCACGCCGGATGGCGTCCTCCAGGGCAAGCGTCACCTGTCCCACCACACAGCTGGGGGGAATGATGCACTCGGGGACAGGGTCAGTAACATCAATGTCATACTGTCGTGATAAGGCATCAGCCTTGGCGTTCTTGGTTCCGGGGCGAAACGTGATGATAAACCTGAATCGGGTGAAAAACAGAGCCCACCTGGCTTGTCGGGGGTTCAGGCGTTTGGCTCCACGGATGTACTGGAGGTTCTTATGATCCGTGATGACAGTGAATGGGTGGCGTGCTCCTTCTAGCCAGTGTCTCCATTCCTCAAGCGCCCGTAGGATGGCCAACAGCTCCCTGTCACCGGCGTCGTAGTTCCTTTCAGCGTCACTGAGCTTGCGAGAGAAAAAGGCACACGGGTGAGTCTTATTGTCCATACCTGACTTCTGGGAAAGCACGGCTCCAACTCCAGAACCGGACGCGTCCACCTCCAATACAAACGGTAGGGTAGGGTCAGGATGCCTCAGCAGGGGAGCCGACGTGAACTGAGCCTTGAGGTGCTCGAATGCCGCTTGTGCCTCTGGGGTCCATCTGAGTTTGGTCGGTGCTCCACGGGTCACTGCTGTGATGGGTGCTACAATGGAGCTGAAACCTCGGATGAAACGACGATAGAAGTTAGCAAATCCCACAAAACGTTGTACCTGTTTGAGAGTGGTAGGAACCGGCCAGTCCAGTACTGCTTGCACCCTGGATTGGTCCATGATCACACCGTCAGGGGAGATGACATACCCCAAAAAGGAGGTGCGTGTAACATGGAACTCACACTTCTCTAGTTTGACAAACAGCTGATTGTCCAGTAACCGCTGTAGGACCTGCCGGACGTGCTGACGATGTTCTGTAAGGGACTTGGAGAAGATGAGCACATCATCGAGGTAAACAAACACA
>NW_028176451.1:127500-130000 GCF_949987555.1 Borostomias antarcticus
ACAAAGAAACACACACAAACACACATAGAAAACACACACACGCACACACACACAAACACACAAGCTCCCCTGCGCCAAGGGCCCCTGTGTTCACGGACCATTAGCATAGCAGCTGCGCGGGCTAATACGCTGTGGCAGTGCAAACAGAGCCAGGCGGGGCGGGACAGGTAGCATTCACTTAGAGGCGACCAGGTCAGCCTAGCGGAGACAGACGGGGTCGGTTTACAAAGAAAACTCTGCCGTCAAGGAGAGCGGTTACACCCTTTCCTAAAGAGCCGCCGTAGACCAGATCCCACCCTCTTTGTCTCACTCACTCTCCATGTACACCTCCCATTCGGTGTGACACATAGTAGTGTGCGTGCGTGCGTGTGTGTGTGATGAGTGTGCGTAAGACTTTGTATGTGTATTTTGGGAAGGGGGCTCTCTAATGGAGTTAAGCTGTGAAGGAGAAGAAAAAAAAAGGAGCAGATTTTGGCGAGGTCTCACACACTTCTTTCTTCCCTCGCGCTTCCAAAGACATTCATCACAGGGAAACAGGGGCAGCGTGCGTGTCATAAGACACTTAGGAGCCACAAACAAATCAAGAGGGGTTTTTACATCAAATGAGCCTGTTCGAGTTCGAAACCCTCACTGTGTGTGAGCGAGCACGTCGGTTTGATAATACATCCCTCGTCAGCGGGGCCGGGAGGCGGCAGAGATCAAACGGAGATGGCCGTCCGAGTGTCTCTGGTTGTCTGTATGGTTCTGTATGGTTCTGTATGTCGGACCACTCAGAGACCCGTGTGTGCGATTGGCTCTGGCTCCGCTGCTCAGTCCAGCAGGACAGAAGAGGCAGCCTCATCTGGAGGGATCGTGAGCTCTGGGTTGGACTGAATAGGTCTGGAGGGGACTGAACTAGACTCTGGGTTCTGGCCAGACAAAAGAGCATTTACTGTTCCTCTGTCTCCTATTAAATAACCTTTAGGTACTGTTCTCCTCTGTCTCGTACTAAAGAACCTTTAGGAACTGTTCCTCTGTCTCCTATTAAATAACCTTTAGGTTCTGTTCCCCTGTCTCCAACTAAAGAGCCTTTAGGTTCTGTTCCCCTGTCTCCTACTAAAGAACCTTTAGGTTTTGTTCCTCTATCTCCTACTAAAGAACATTTAGGTTCTGTTCCTCTGTCTCCAACTAAAGAACCTTTAGGTTTTGTTCCTCTATCTCCTACTAAAGAACCTTTAGGTACTGTTCCTCTGTCTCCAACTAAAGAACCTTTAGGTTTTGTTCCTCTATCTCCTACTAAAGAACATTTAGGTTCTGTTCCCCTGTCTCCAACTAAATAACCTTTAGGTACTGTTCTCCTCTGTCTCGTACTAAAGAACCTTTAGGAACTGTTCCTCTGTCTCCTACTAAAGAACATTTAGGTTCTGTTCCCCTGTCTCCAACTAAAGAACCTTTAGGAACTGTTCCTCTGTCTCCTACTAAAGAACATTTAGGTTCTGTTCCCCTGTCTCCTACTAAAGAACATTTAGGTTCTGTTCCCCTGTCTCCTACTAAAGAACCTTTAGGTTCTGTTCCCCTGTCTCCTACTAAAGAACCTTTAGACACAGTTTAAAAAAATAAAAAATGACAGGACCCGAGGGGAAGTGGGTCTTTAATCGGCCACACAACTAGACATACATTACACACAATGAGACATATATTACACACAGCACACACACATGCAACTTCGGGGGTCGCCGGTGGAAATTGTTTCCTGCATTTTTCGCCGGTAGAAATTGTTCCCTGAATTTTTTCCATCCAAGCCGTCCTCCTCCAGGGGCAGCCAGGAGCAGTGGGCAGCCATCGTTCATGGCGCCCGTGGAACAAGTCCAAGTGTTCAGTCCAGGTCTTGGTTAGGGACCGGACTGAAGAGGATATGTTCTTCTGCATGCTTTTTTGAAATGGGCTCTTTTGGAAGGAAACACAGGTAGAACATGACAATTCCACACAGAAAGGCCCGGAGACCTTCTGGCTGTGAGGCGACATTATTAGGAACTGCGCCACCGTGCCACACGTGAGCAGTTTTGGGGTTCAGTGCCTTGCTCAAGGACACTTCAGCACCTCGCGATCCCCAGCCGGCCGCTCTACCTTTACTTGAAGCCCCAGAAAGGTCCTCTATCATCTGCTTAGTCCCATGAGGCTCTGGAATAAAGTGTTCTCCAATCACTAAAGGTCGTGATGGTGCTTTGGTCCAATGATATGATGACTACTAATGTCTAGATTTGCCTTAAGGCTCTCGACATGATGTACAGTATATGGGGTCTAACATGACCTCTGACATGACAGACCAGACTCCATTATTGCCAGTTTGTAAGACAAAACTAGGATATTGACTCACTGTCCCTCAACTTGATTTTACAGTAAATAGCCCTAAAGATGTTTGATCTCAAGAACTAGTCAATACCATCACCATCCATCCCCTGACACCCTGGTAACCCTAATCTGACCACACACTCAGGGAAACAGGAGCAGTCTTTGTATC
>NW_028176451.1:140000-155000 GCF_949987555.1 Borostomias antarcticus
CAATATCATTCAAACTTCACAAGTTCTGAGGAGAGACAGAAGGAGAGAGTACGCGCTGACTGCTGTGGTTAATACGAACTTTTCAAAAGCGGTATTTTCACCTCTCTAACCGCATGTGGCAGTTAGCTCATGGTCGTTGTGGATCAGACGCAAGGCTTATTTGGGGCAATTTTGCACAGAAGTAGTTAATTGACATACAATCAAATGAGCCTAGCGCAGCCGTGAAGCTATTTGCTCATCGGTGCAGTTTGCAATACTTTTCACCCTCAGCGTGTGCTTTGTGGATTGAATGCTATTTTATTTCTCTCATTTTCACGGGTTTTGCCGCTGCAAAAGCCACACAATCCTTTTGTGGATCTGGCCCAAAGACTCGGTCATGAATTTAGAAATGGCAAAGAAACGAATACTTCCTGTACGCAGACAGCTTTTGTGTTTACAACCAATGCTCGGCCTACAATAGCGTTTTTACTTGTAATAAAATGCTGCGACAGCACAAAATGTCCCCAGCAGGCAGTTGCACGCTAGGGCTAACGCGTCAAGATCAGTTCCAGACCTCTCCACCGCAGATCAAGGGATCGGGGGGGGGGGGGGCACAGAGGGAGGAAATGAAAGCAAAAATAAATTAATTGCAAATGTATTACAGAGGGAGAAGAGAGAGAACAGGGGGCTGTATATCTGTGTATCTGTCTGTATATCTGTGTGTGTGTGTGTGTGTGTGTGTGTGTGTGTGTGTGTGTGTGTGCGTGTGTGTGTGTGTGTGTGTGTGTAGGGGGAGGGTTACAGGAGGGTGGGCGAGGCACTGAGGTACAGTATGGAGACTGGGAAGGAGGGAGGGAGGTTTCCAGAGAGACCCAGGATGGGCTGTTAGGCCTGGCTGGGGGGGTTGGTGGGGTTGGGGGGATTGGGGTGAGGGGGGGGGCGGGTTGCATGACAGTGATGAAGGATCTGGGGGAACTAGGCTGGAGAGATCAGTCAAAAACCTGCCCTGTTCTGCTCGCCCCTGACCTGAGCTGCCCTCCGCTAACGCCAGACGAAGAGGAACTGGAGCCGATGGCGCGTTCTGAGGCCGTGTTCAGGACCGTGTTCAGGACACAGGCGTCTGCTCAGCTGTCAGCTTTAACATCAGTCAACTGTTGTTTTAGAGGCCTGGACTGAAATGGAAAACATGTTAAAATATAGCTTCAGCAGTCTGAGGTGCACCACTTCTTCTTCACCGGACGTGCGGTTCTCAAATCGCAGGAAATGCAGGAACACAGACACAAGCACAGTATGCATTTGAACCGTCTTCGCGTTTGAACCTAATCTGCTACGACGAGCGTCGTGCCGTTTTAATCTCCAGGTTCGTGGATGTGGCTGATGTTAGTGACGCGTGTTTAGCTGACATTATGTGTGTTATGTGAGCTTTCAACAGGAATCAAACACAGGCAGATCAAAATGGCCCCCTTGCTGTCTTCTCCTCTCGCAGATGCCTCTGACATCATATCAGCCTTGGCAGCAGATAGGTTTCCGTTAGAGAGTGTTTATGATAGAGATGAAATGGGATCAGGTCTGAAGCTGATGCATGGTAACCCTCTCAAGGGAGACAGCGAGAGGAGGAAGAGAAGAGAGGAGAAGAGAAGAGAAGAGGAGGGGGAGAGTGAAAAAGAAAGAGAAAGACAGGAAGTGTGTAGAGTCTCAGTTTGCAAAAAGAACATTATTCATGTATGTTCAACACCTTTTTTCAATTATTTTATTATTTTACAGCTTTTACAGAATAATTTTTACAGCTCACCTATTTCGGCCCTCGGGTGAACTGTTCTCTTGCTTCCCTCTGGAAGGATGTACTGTATGTCCACCCCCCCCCCCCCCCCCTTTGTTCTCTATAAAGCGCATTGTGTTGCCTCTGTGCATGAAATGTGCCGTACAAATAAACTTTGATTTGATTAGATTTGACTCTAGCCTCCCCATTCCAATAACCTTCCCCCCACTTTCCATCAGCCCCCATCAAACACCTCTCCAGCTGGTCTGTCTGCTACCTGCCAAAGAGAATTTACCTAGCAAAGTGAATTAGAGAGAGATAAATGACCCTTTACCATCAAGGCTTGCGCTGCTGAGAGAAGCTGAGGGCTAATGCGATTTGTCAGTCCGTTTATAAGCTGTAAGTGCTGGGATGAAGTGGCCCAGTTGGTGGAGGTAAACATGCTGGGTAAACTCTTTGTTGTCCAGATGTAAACGGCCGCTGGGAGGGAGGCGGAGGACGGCAGTTTAACTCGTAGACAGACGCTGCGCTGTCGTTCCACTCCGAGAGAACAAAAGAACCAGACTTGCCAAGAACGCCGGCTTACGCGGAAACCTGGGACGGCGCGACCCGGAACTGAACCCCCCCCCCCCCCCCCCCCCCCCACACACACACGCTCCCCCCCCCCCCCCCCCACACACACACGCTCGGGCGGGGGACGCCGGTTCTCCGACGGCGTGTGAGTGAGTTCGCGTACGGGTACGGGTCCGTTGGCCACGGGGCGTTTCGTTTGAGGCCGAGCTCTCTCAGACAGACGGCGCGCAGCAGAGCGCAAATAAACATTCTGCGGTCAAACTTGCAGACATCCTCTTTTTCTTTTCCCTTCATAAAGGGAGGTCTCGCTCTGAGGAGACTGTCTCCTAAAATAACTCCCCACCTGGAACCTACCCCCCATCTAGACCGCTGCTGGCCGCCCCCCACCCCGCACCCCCCCACCACCACCCCCCATCTAGACCGCTGCTGGCCGCCCCCCACCCCGCACCCTCCATCTACACCGCTGCTGGCCGCCCCCAACCCCAACCCCAACCCCCCCCCACCACCACCCCCCATCTAGACCGCTGCTGGCCGCCCCCCACCCCGCACCCCCCACCCCCCATCTAGACCGCTGCTGGCCGCCCCCCACCCCGCACCCCCCCCACCCCCACCCCCCATCTAGACCGCTGCTGGCCGCCCCCCACCCCGCACCCCCCACCCCCCATCTAGACCGCTGCTGGCCGCCCCCCACCCCGCACCCCCCACCCCCCATCTAGACCGCTGCTGGCCCCCCCCCCACCCCAAACCCCCCATCTAGACCGCTGCTTGCCCCCCCCCCCCAAACCCCCCACCCCGCACCTCCCATCTAGACCGCTGCTGGCCCCCCCCCCACCCCAAACCCCCCCTCCCCCGCAGGACAGAGGGCTGGGGACGTCGGGGGGCAGGAGGGCCGCCGGGCTGTGCCGCTCGGTTCCGTGGGAGGCTGAAGTGGCCTTTGTGGGCTCCGCTGGGCGCTGTGTCCACCTTGGCACGGCCTCACAGCGCCGCCTCAGCCTCTCTGGGCCGCTGGGCACGGGGCCGCCGCCCGCCCGCCCGCCCGCCCGCCTGGCCCGGTCCGGCCCCCTCCCTGAGTCCGCTGCCAACGTCCTGGTGCCACGCTGGGTGGTCCCGCCGCTCCACGGCTCTCTGGCAGGCCTGCTCGAAATAACCCCCCGCCTTGCTCCGTACACACACACACACACGCACACACACACACACACACACGCACGCACGCACACACACACACACACACACGGACACACACACATACTCATAGCGTACATATACGCCCCCGCACACGTGCGCGGGCGCTCACACACACGCACACACGCACGCACACACACACACACGCACACACACTCACACACACTGTACACACACAGACCCGGAACACAAACAGCCTCGCTGTGTTCTGTCAGCACGCTGGCTCCAGTGAGAATCAGCAATGTTGCAGGTTTTATTTTTGTCGTCGGGGGAGGATGTGGACGTATCTTTTGGGTTTTTGGGAGAAGTGAGAAGTGAAGAGAGAGAGACAGGAGCCGAGGGTATTTACAGTATGTGTACGTATTCATGTATTCGTCTGCGTTCTGGGGGCAAGGTGTTGCTGATGGATCCAGTACAGACAGACCGAAGGGAAAATAAGGATGTCATTTTGGCACTTATTGCAGTTCTACAGTACCACACAGGGGGCCCTTTCACTCCCTCCCTCTCTCTCTCTCTCCCTCTCTTTCTCCCTCTTTTTCTCTCTCTGTCCCTCTCTCCCTCTCTCCCCCCCCCTTCCCCATCTCAGCAAACCGCAAACAAAACAAAAATCTAAATCATTAAGATTGTAGACCATCAAAAGCCTCTTTTGGTAGACCAGACAAAGACAGCCGGTGATGGGCTGGAGGCGGCCCGGCCAATCACAGCAGGGTCTCTGATTCTCCTCTTACAGTCATCACTGCCAGCCAGCCAGCCAGCCGGCCAATCAGCCCACGTGGAGGACGATGGCGGCGGCGGCGGCGGCGGCTCTGCTCCTCTCTGGCCGCAGTCTCTCTCTGGTTAGCAGCTGGAGTCATGTTCCCCCCCCCCCGCCGGCTGAGGTCTTGGACACCAGGAAGGCCTTGAACTGAGGGGAGATGTTGATGACGGGGGCGGCCGGCGCCAGGCTGGACTGAGGCCGTCCGCAGCTTGACCACCCCGGTGTTGCCCCCCCTGGTGGTGACCAGGATGGACTGCGAGTCCCGGATGCAGACCGTCTTCAGCTCCTCCGGGGGTTGTCCGCGGTGGGGTGCGCTTGTTTTAGTGCCCGGGACCTTGATGCCTGCTGATCGGGGCGTGTGCAGCTGCCTGGGGGAGACAGAGGGAGAGGAGGGCGCTGCTCCTCCTCCTCCTCCTCCTCCTCCTCCTCTCACCCCTCGGGTGTTCTTGAGAGGAGCCCCCTGCTGGACGGGCACCCTGCTCCCCTCGGGGAGGTAGACTCCTGGGGAGGAGGAGAGGGGAGCGGGAGGCCTGGAGGAGGAGGCCGGGGGTGTGTTAGTCTCCTCGGGAGCGGGCCTCTGGAGGAGGAGCTGGCTGGGCAGGATGACCACCTGCTGCCTGACCTCGCCGCTCCTCTGGCCCCGGACGGGCTGGACCTGGATCTTCACGGGGCTGCCGGCCCCCAGCCTCGACCCCGGCCCCAGCCTCGGCCCCTCGGGGGGGGGGGGGGTTGAGGTTCAGGAGAAGGTGAGAGAGTGAGAGTGAAATTCAAAAGGTCACAACTTAAGAAATCACAAACAAGGATCTTGGTGAAACTAGTATTTCATGAATCAACTGGTGAAGGTCAACTTAGCCTCCCTTTCATGTTCAGCTCTCATGGGATATAGTGACCAGCCGTTTCACTGTCTACTTCAGCTCGTTTGCTTCCTAGATGCAGAGGGCGTTCGTTTGTCATCTCCTCCTTCCTGTGTTTCAGGTTCCCAACGCTCCACCAGCCTATGAGATGTCCTCAGGGCCGCTACCTCCTCCCTACTCTCCCTGAGGTCCCCAGTCTGCTGTGGGGCGACCCCAACACAAAACTAATAACCTTTTTAGACGTCTGTTACTCTTGTCATTAAAATGTTATACATGTGGTTTTTCTCCATTGTTTCCACACTAAGACACAATAACCATAACCTGAAACTCATGTACCGACTCTGAACCAATTCTTCTGAAAAACAAGCACATTTCCTGCTTCACACTTAGATTTAAATTCTACACCACATTTGTTTTCCAAAACACTACACACGAATCTCTCCAATATCGTAATTAATAAATAAAAAAAATCAATCAAATCTTTGTGTTCACATGGAACACACTCCCATTCGATTGGCCAAAAATACATTTCCAAGTCTGTTGTGCAATTTGCAATCAGAGCTTTAGAAGCAGCACTGTGAAAGGGCCCCAGATGAACTCCTGGTTTGGAGAGCAAGGGATGGTTACACTGAAGGAGAAGCAGGAGTGAGAGGACAGGAGGGTTGAGGAGGACAGGAGGGTTGAGGAGGACAGGAGGGTTGAGGAGGACAGGATGGTTGAGGAGGACAGGAGGGTTGAGGAGGACAGGATGGTTGAGGAGGACAGGAGGGTTGAGGAGGACAGGAGGGTTGAGGAGGACAGGAGGGTTGAGGAGGACAGGAGGGTTGAGGAGGACAGGAGGGTTGAGGAGGACAGGAGGGTTGAGGAGGACAGGAGGGTTGAGGAGGACAGGAGGGTTGAGGAGGACAGGAGGGTTGAGGAGGACAGGAGGGTTGAGGAGGACAGGAGGGTTGAGGAGGACAGGAGGGTTGAGGAGGACAGGAGGGTTGAGGAGGACAGGAGGGTTAGGGTTAGGGTTAGACTGTAACACAGCACAGTGGGAGAGACAGGATGCAGCCTACTTTTTTTTTTTTTTACTGTACAGGCATATTTTCTATTGTTTGTTCTGTACAAATCATTGTACACATCCAATTGTTTGCTGTTATGTTAAGTCCACAGTGTTTGAGATATAAACCGTTACTGTATGGTCCTTTAAGAGGAGAACGTGTAACACTGAACATGCAAAAGTGTCATTTGACTGATAAGTCATTCAAACTAGTGTTTTCCATTTAGTAGCGTTCAACTGGTTCTTAGAAATGTCTCCTCATATCGTCTGTGTGTCATCTGAACACAAAATACCATTTTGAGAGGATATGAGCGATATGTCGGAGTGAGGGTTAGCTAGGCATGCTTTCAGAAACGTGTGTGAACAATGTAGAAAAACGTTAATACCAGTAGGTCATGATCATTTTTAGGAATTAACTGCTGAGGTTGATGTCTTGTGTTGGTGATTGTGAATGCTGAAAATAGCTATGCTGTAACTGTATAGTTTAGCTTTACAATAGATATACAGCAGCTGTACAGTTTAGTTTTACAATAGCTATACTGTAGCTATACTATCTAGTTGTACAGTAGCTACACTGTAGGAGTGTAGTAGTGAGTTCAGTGTACTGTAAGAATGATCATGAATGGTCTTCCTCTTCTGTACTTTTAATAAACATGTTTGAATAAACACAACCACACTTCTGTAAAGGACAGTCTCATTGTGAATCACCTGGGAGAAATATTCACCCGTATCCTTTGAAAATTGACCCAATAATATAAAATAAAATCTATAAGGTAAAATAAACTGTAACCTCAAACATTTCATGGACTCAAACACACGATAAACAAATCCAGTAGTTAGCACTCCAATTGTATTCAAATGCCGGTTTTATTTTTCAAAGAGTGTTGGTGGAAAAGAGCGAGAACCTGTTCGGAGAAGTACTATTTAGAAATGGTCACTTTTATCTCGTTTCCATGGGGGCACATCTGGAACATTCTACAGCAGGTCTGAAGAGTAGGAATCAATGAAAAAGGTGTTCTTGTACCAGTCTAAGGTATTCAAACGGATATCACAGAAGAATCATGAATGTCAATGAAGAGACTTCTCACAATCAGATCCATAGTGTCTACCCTGCCCGACCCTGAGGTTTAAACACCGCATGTTCTCACTGGCCACAAGCTGACCGCTCGCTCAACCTGCTCAGAGGGAAATCAAACAGCTTGGTACTTAAAAAATCACAGTCCAGTCCAACATCTTCTCAGCAAAACGGTTTGAGTCAACTATAGAGTTGATCTAGAACAGAAGGAACATTCAACTCAACCAGCAGTTCTTCATCTAAAGAGCAGGGTTTCAGGTCAAAGGTCAACCCCCATCACCTGACCAGTCATGAGCTGAACACTCCCAGGATTCATCTGTACACACGGGACCTGACCTGGACCTGACCTCCACCCTGCTGGTTCCAACAACGGTTCTCTGTGCTGAGGAGAACGCCAGAATCGTTCCAGCAGTGGGAGGTGGAGGTTCCTGCTGGCTCCTGGCTCTCTCTCTCAGAACCAGAGTTCAGAGGTCAGTTGTGCCATGTTCTGCCTGGGCAGGGGTGACAGTGGCGCTGTCTGTGTGCGTGTCTGTGTGTGTGTCTGTGTGTGTGTCTGTGTGTATGTGTGTGTCTGTGTGTGTGTCTGTGTGTATGTGTGTGTCTGTGTGTGTGTCTGTGTGTATGTGTGTGGGGACAGTGCTGCTGTGTGTGTGTGTGTGTGTGGTGATCCTGGGCAGTACTGTGGCCGTCGAGCGGCAGCTGGTGACCACCAGTGTGGCCGGGGTCCTGATGACGGCAGGTGGACCCGCCGGGCTGGCCGGGCCTCGGACCGCGTTCAACACGGCGCCCTCCGGACTGAGCAGCAGCTTGGTCCGCGGCGCCGGGCTCAGGACCGGGACCCTCCCAAGAACCTGCGTCTCACCGGTCAGGACGACGGGCGCACGGACTGCAGCCGTCGTTCTCACCGCCGTGGTTAACACGGCGCTGTCGGGCGGGGGCAGCGTCCTGGGTACTCCGACTGGCCGGACGCCGGCAGTCGGCGCCGGTCCGAATGGCGTGTTGGGAGGTCCGGCGGGGGGAACGGGCCATTTGACCGCCGTTGTCTGCGCGTTTCCTACCAGCGGGACGGGGCCGCCCGGGACCCTGGCGCCCGACCCGGGGGCCGCAGGGCAGAGGACAGAGGAGGGAGCGGGGAGTCCGAGCGCCACGTTATGTCGCGACGGCCCCCGCTGGGGCGGCACGGGGAGGGGCGGGACGACAGACGGCGCCGGAGGAAATCCGGCTGGGGGGAGGAGGAGGGGAGAGGCGGGGGCGGGCAGCGTCCCGGGCGTGGCGGGGTAGGGGCCGGTCCTCGGGGAGGAGGCGGGGCTGGTGATGAGGAGGACGTGGCTGCCGGGCGCCAGGCCCTCGGCGGGCACCACGAAGCGGGCGTTGTTGAGGAGGATCTGGGTCCCGGCCGCCAGAGGGGCGGAGGTGTTGATGACGATCCTCTGCAGCTGCAGCACGCCGGGGGCGGGGCTCGCTCTGGGATTAGGGGGAGGAGAGTTGACCGCCATCCCGCCAAGGACCCCCGGGGAGCCGTGGGGCTGAGGCGGCGTGAGGGGCGTGGCTTCGACGGGGCTCTGCGGCGTCCTGTTGGCTGGAGGAGGGGGGAGGGGGGTCCGTGAGGAGCCGACTGGCCCAGGCTGGCCCACCTTGGCGCCAGGCACCGCCACAGTGGAGGAGAGGGCGGAGCTGACCCGGAGGGCGGGGGTGGAGGTCAGGAGAGAGGAGGAGGAGGAGAGGGCGGAGCTGACCCTGAGCAGACCCGCGGCCCCGCCCACCTGGGGCCTGGCCTTCGCCGCGTCCGCCGACACCGTTGCAGTCAGGGGGCGACCTTTGACCCCGCACCCTGCCGAGGCCTGACTTGGACCGCTGCCCGTCGAAGAGGCAGACGATTGGCTGATGAACACCAGCCGTGAGCCGGGGAGCGCCAGGCCGCCGGGGGAGGAGACTCGGGGCGCGGCGCCGGCGGAGGGCGTGACCAGGATGAACTTGGCGATCGGCTGCTTGTCGTCGGGGCCCGTCCCGCTCCTCGGCCTGCCGCTGACGCACTGCAGCAGTGCATTGTGGGTGAGCCCTGGCGCCGACCTGGAGGGGCTGATGGGGAGCTGGACCTGGGGGCTGATGATGCCCGGAGCCGGGTTCGAGGCCAGGGTGCCGGCCGCGCCCTGACCCAGACCTCCTGGAATGTTGGAGCTGGGGGCGGAGGAGGAGGAGGCCGCGGTCTGGAGGCGGAGGGCGGGGCCAGGGGGCGGGGGCACCGGGGCCGGAGGAGAGGTCTTGGACACCAGGAAGGCCTTGAACTGAGGGGAGATGTTGATGACGGGGGCGGCCGGCGCCAGGCTGGACGCGTTCTGGTCCGAGGCCGTCCGCAGCTTGACCACCCCGGTGTTGCCCCCCCTGGTGGTGACCAGGATGGACTGCGAGTCCCGGATGCAGACCGTCTTCAGCTCCTCCGGGGGTTGTCCGCGGTGGGGTGCGCTTGTTTTAGTGCCCGGGACCTTGATGCCTGCTGATCGGGGCGTGTGCAGCTGCCTGGGGGAGACAGAGGGAGAGGAGGGCGCTGCTCCTCCTCCTCCTCCTCCTCCTCCTCCTCTCACCCCCCGGGTGTTCTTGAGAGGAGCCCCCTGCTGGACGGGCACCCTGCTCCCCTCGGGGAGGTAGACTCCTGGGGAGGAGGAGAGGGGAGCGGGAGGCCTGGAGGAGGAGGCCGGGGGTGTGTTAGTCTCCTCGGGAGCGGGCCTCTGGAGGAGGAGCTGGCTGGGCAGGATGACCACCTGCTGCCTGACCTCGCCGCTCCTCTGGCCCCGGACGGGCTGGACCTGGATCTTCACGGGGCTGCCGGCCCCCAGCCTCGACCCCGGCCCCAGCCCCGGCCTCGGCCCCTCGGTCGCCCCGTACGCAGCCTGGAGGGGGCCCTGCGGCGCGGGCGCTGGAGGAGGGGGCGCTAGGGGGTTGGCGGTGGTGGAGGTGGGCGGGGCCGGCGTGGGTGTGGCGGCGGGCGGGGAGGAAGACGCTGCCGTCCCGGTGTGAGTCTGGCCGACGGCAGGAGGAGGAGGAGCGGGGGGGTGTGGAGGAGGAGGCGGTCGGTGCATTAAGGTCACTTTGTTGCCCACGCTCCTGGCCAGCAGGGTGGGGATGGGCTGGTACCGTCGAGGGTAACCCACCGTCGGTGTCACAGCGCCGGGCCCTCCTCCGCTCGGGCTCTGGACCGGCGCCGGGGCCGGACCTGCTGATGTTCTGTTCTGGGCGTCTGCCCCCCCCACCGCCACAGAAGAAGAGGAGGAGGAGGAGGAGGAGGGAGCGATCACGTCGTCGCCGGCCGCCCGGCCTCTCTTCCCGAGGTCGGAGTCGTCCTCGGCCACACCCCCCGGGCGTTTCAGCTGGCGGGTCGAAGGTCGGACGTCGCACAGGGTCGTGACCTCCTGCGGGGTCACCAGGGAGCCTCCCACAAACTCGGACCCTTGCTGCCTCAGGTCAGCTGGAACAGACACATCCACATCACTGTAAGAGCGCTGTATTACAAGAACTAGCCTGGAATTTACTGTACGCAGGTGGTGAAGACACTATCTGAGCATCTGACCATTGTAAATGGAAAATGGACCGTATTTATATAGCGCTTTTATCCAAAGCGCTTTACAATGGTCTCTCATTTACCCATTCACACACCCACACATTCACACACCCACACATTCACACACCCACACATTCACACACCCACACATTCACACACCAATGGCCTCTCATTTACCCATTCACACACACACACACACACATTCACACACCCACACATTCACACACCCACACATTCACACACCAATGGCCTCTCATTTACCCATTCACACACACACACACACATTCACACACCAATGGCCTCTCATTTACCCATTCACACACACACACACACACACACACACACACACCAATGGCCTCTCATTTACCAATTCACACACACACACGCATTCACACACCAATGGCCTCTCATTTACCCATTCACACACACACACACACACACACACACACACACACCAATGGCCTCTCATTTACCCATTCACACACACACACATTCACACTCCAATGGCGGCAGCTGCCATACAAGGTGCCAGCCTGCTCAGTGGAAGCAGTAAGGTTCAGTGTCTTGCCCAAGGATACTTCAACATGTCAGGAGGAGCCGGGATTCGAACCGCTGACCCTACCGCTCTACCCCCCTGAGCCACAGCCGCCCCGTTGTAACTGGATGAGTCTAACTGTTGGATGAGTCTGACTGTTGGATGAGTCTGACTGTTGGATGAGCGCTGAGTTCTGAGACGGTACCTGCAGCCCACAGACCCCTGGGGATACTGTGTTCCTCCTCCTGCTCCTCGGCCAGTCTGCTGCTGCAGTCAGAGAAGGAGGAGGATGAGGAGGAGGCCCCCTCTCCTCTCCCTGGACCCCTCTCCTCCTCCTCCTCCTCCACCACCAGCTGCTCCCGGACGAAGTTGTCGTACTCCGGGTGCTTCTTGAAGTCGTCGTGGTCCTTCTTCAGACGCAATCTGGGGAAACAAGACACATTTAAAATACAGCTGTGAGTGTGTGTGTGTGTGTCTGTGGGGGGGGGGGGTGTGTGTTAATGTTTGTGTTAAAGGGGTAGTTATGAATTGTGGACATATAGCCTCATTTATGACTTACCCATAATGTTGTTGATTGACGGACAACATTTCCAGCTGATTCCATGCGGTCTCTCGTTCCTGCGTTAGCGGCATGCTAATGCTAGCGCAATGCATTAGAGATGGCTAGCATTCAAAGAAAACTCACTTAAACAATCCACAGTGCACCCAAAACAAATCAGATATCAGGACAGACGGTCCGGGGCTCATTTGAGTTTTAAACCATCATTTTTGAAGTCCAACTATCGTTGAACCCTTTTGTTTGTTTGGATCTACATGGCTCTCTCTGTGAATAGTGAGGCGGAGGGATACATAACTAGCCGGCACTATTGCCTTCACAGCAACAAGGAACAGAAGACTTTTCTCTTACTATCAACACAACAAGTTGCAATGGTCACGTTCTAAAGGGATATGCCTGATTTTGGTGAGGAGTTTAGTTTATCTTGTTTGGAGTGTTTATTAATTGAGTTCTCTTTGAATGCTGCCATGTCGGTTTGACTGCGCTAGCATTAGCATGCCTCTAACGCCTGAACCAGAGACAGCGCTAGCATTAGCATGCCTCTAACGCCTGAACCAGAGACAGCATGGAATTAGCTGGAAATGTTCTCCATTAATCTACAACATTATGCATAAGTCGTAAATTAGGCTCCATGTCCAAAATTCTGAACTACAACTTGAATGTGTTCATGTGTGTGTGTGTGTGTGTGTGTTCATGTGTGTGTGTGTGTGTGTGTGTTCATGTGTGTGTGTGTGTGTGTGTGTTCATGTGTGTGTGTGTGTGTGTGTGTGTGTGTGTGTGTTCATGTGTGTGTGTGTTCATGTGTGTGTGTGTTCGTGTGTGTGTGTTCATGTGTGTTTGTGTGTTCATGTGTGTGTGTGTGTGTGTGTGTGTGTGTTCATGTGTGTGTGTGTGTTCATGTGTGGTCATGTGTGTGTGTGTGTGTGTTCATGTGTGTGTGTGTGTGTTCATGTGTGTGTGTGTGTGTTCATGTGTGTGTGTGTGCGTGTGTTCATGTGTGTGTGTGTGTGTGTGTGTGTTCATGTGTGTGTTCATGTGTGTGTGTGTTCATGTGTGTGTGTGTTCATGTGTGTGTGTGTTCATGTGTGTGTGTGTTCATGTGTGTGTGTGTTCATGTGTGTGTGTATGGGGGGTGAAATGTGCCATTTCTTACCGCACGGAGCGAACTGAGCTGCATACGGAGCTGACAAACGTACGTGTTTACGTGAGTGAAATCCATTCGACTCCCATTGTATTTGATAGGAGGACTGACGTGACTCACGACATTTTGTCCTAGCGACGGCGGCGGCCTGAAGTAAGTCAGCAATGTGTGCATGGGTCGCGGCATTCGCGTGGCTCACGTTTGCTCACGTAATTATGGCCCGTGTGGATTTGCTAACTGAGAAGACAAACCTGACGAACGTCGCTACTTGCCCACGAGTGGTATTGAGGAACGTCGCTGACGTCGCTACTTGCCCACGCGTGGTATTGAGGAACGTCGCCGTCACCAGGTTACTTAAGCTGCTAGTTCTCTTGTTAGCTCTGATATGGCCAGCCTCCGTCCAGGGAGATCAGTGATATGACAACTTAACGTTAGATTATTGAGCCTAAATAATAGCAGGCTACTAACAGATAACCTGGTTAATATATGTTATTATTCCTACTATTGTGCTTACTGTGTGTTGCTGACAAGATAAATTGTTATATTATTATTGCCACCGTCATTTGGCTTAGCTTATGTTCTCCAGCCACGCCAAGTGCTGTGATAGTAGCTAACTCACTGGTGTTATATTTATTTACATTGTCCCTGCATCCTGTCTAATATGTCTCCATCTGTGTTATGCACCATGGGCCGAAAGAAAATTCGTAGTATATTGTGAAGTAGGCTCATTGGCAAAATAAAAGTGTATTGTTCAATATGACTAGCCTACTTGTCAACCATAGGGCTGTCATGGTTAGGAATTATCCTGAGCGTTCAAATTGATAGATTTCAACCGCGGTCTGCGTTTTACGCTGTTTTTTTATTATTTCGTTTTACACTACATTTTATCTATATCCTATGTGTGTAGCCTAGTTGGGGCCTACATTATTCGTTTTTATCTAACGAAATACATTAAATAAATGAGGGTACAGGAATGCAATGGTGCGCGCAGCACACAAACAGGCAAATCATTCGACATAGTAAAATAATAACAACAACAATAAAGACCTAAAGGGCAAAGGCAATGTTTGCTGTGCACTAAAATAAGCTTAGGCTACATACTGTATATACCAGAAGTTTAGTGCCGTGCATTTATTAATCGGATAGCCTTTGTCTATACTATAGACAAAGGCTTTTTCCAGGACTGTCAAATAAGCCTATAGACTCTATAGGCTTATTTGACAGTCCTGGAAAAAGCCCTGATAGCCTACCAAAATGAAAAGAAAATCCTTAGTGGCCGCTGTTGTCTGTATTTTGTTATTGTATTTTGTGGCCTGTGTGTAGTTGTAGCCATACTTATTATTCCTACAATGAAGTAGGCTACACCACCACCATGTCAGATTCAATCTCTGGTCTGAATGGGTAGGCTATGTATGGAAACATACTTTTTGGCGCGATCAGCTACAGCTTTCTAATCCAACTTGAACTTGTCTTTTTACAGTTTACTGAGTCTTTGTACAATAAAGCAATGGTTGCTATGGTTATGAAAAAGCGCACTTATGCCAGGGTATATGGTGCGTTCGTTTATAACTGGGAGGGGGCAAATTGAACTCGCACTTCCTCGTCGCTAATTCGGATGTTTCTCAGCCTCCAGTTGCCGGCTGATGTCAATATCATATCATATCATCATCGTATCATTCGCTATAGCTCGAATGCACACAGGTCGGAGGTGGGTATTTTGCCACTTGCGACTTGCCACGTCCGACCACAAACCTGCTATCTGGTTACTGGTGGGCTTTTCATTACAGTACTGTATCCTACTGTGAATAAAAACAGACTGTATGTAGACCTACATGTTGCCTGTAGGCTGTAGTCTACTCTCACGTTTCATTTCTTCTAATGTCGAGCGCAAAACGCAAACGAGTCTGCTGCGCGAGAGCTGCATTCTTTGGTAGCCAGAAAGCGCGTGAGCAACCTAAAGCAGCATCGAGTCATTTTTCGTTCCCAGT